>NW_023995317.1:0-116101 GCF_015586225.1 Lucilia sericata | reverse complement strand
TTCGGTTTAGTTCGTTCTAGTTCTGTTCTAGTTCTGTTCTAGTTCTGTCTAGTTCTGTTCTAGTTCTGTTCTAGTTCTGTTCTAGTTCTGTTCTAGTTCTGTTCTAGTTCTGTTCTAGTCTGTTCTAGTTCTGTTCTAGTTCTGTTCTAGTTCTGTTCTAGTTCTGTTCTAGTTCTGTTCTAGTTCTGTTCTAGTTCTGTTCTAGTTCTGTTCTAGTTCTGTTCTAGTTCTGTTCTAGTTCTGTTCTAGTTCTGTTCTAGTTCTGTTAGTCTGTTCTAGTTCTGTTCTAGTTCTGTTCTAGTTCTGTTCTAGTTCTGTTCTAGTTCTGTTCTAGTTCTGTTCTAGTTCTGTTCTAGTTCTGTTCTAGTTCTGTTCTAGTTCTGTTCTAGTTCTGTTCTAGTCTGTTCTAGTTCTGTTCTAGTTTGTTCTAGTTCTGTTCTAGTTCTGTTCTAGTTCTGTTCTAGTTCTGTTTAGTTCTGTTCTAGTTCTGTTCTAGTTCTGTTCTAGTTCTGTTCTAGTTCTGTTCTAGTTCTGTTCTAGTTCTGTTCTAGTCTGTTCTAGTTCTGTTCTAGTTCTGTTCTAGTTCTGTTCTAGTTCTGTTCTAGTTCTGTTCTAGTTCTGTTCTAGTTCTGTTCTAGTTCTGTTCTAGTTCTGTTCTAGTTCTGTTCTAGTTCTGTTCTAGTTCTGTTCTAGTTCTGTTCTAGTTCTTTCTAGTTCTGTTCTAGTTCTGTTCTAGTTCTGTTCTAGTTCTGTTCTAGTTCTGTTCTAGTTCTGTTCTAGTTATGTTCTAGTTTGTTCTAGTTCTGTTCTAGTTCTGTTCTAGTTCTGTTCTAGTTCTGTTCTAGTTGTTCTAGTTCTGTTCTAGTTCTGTTCTAGTTCTGTTCTAGTTCTGTTCTGTTATAGTTCTGTTCTAGTTCTGTTCTAGTTCTGTTCTAGTTCTGTTCTAGTTCTGTTCTAGTTCTGTTCTAGTTCTGTTCTAGTTCTGTTCTAGTTCTGTTCTAGTTCTGTTCTAGTTCTGTTCTAGTTCTGTTCTAGTTCTGTTCTAGTTCTGTTCTAGTTCTGTTCTAGTTCTGTTCTAGTTCTGTTCTAGTTGTTCTAGTTCTGTTCTAGTTCTGTTCTAGTTCTGTTCTGTTATAGTTCTGTTCTAGTTCTGTTCTAGTTCTGTTCTAGTTCTGTTCTAGTTCTGTTCTAGTTCTGTTCTAGTTCTGTTCTAGTCGTCTAGTTCTGTTAGTAGTTCTGTTCTAGTTCTGTTCTAGTTCTGTTCTAGTTCTGTTCTAGTTCTGTTCTAGTTCTGTTCTAGTTCTGTTCTAGTTATGTTCTAGTGTTTTAGTTCTGTTCTAGTTCAGTTCTAGTTCTGTTCTAGTTCTGTTCTAGTTCTGTTCTAGTTCTGTTCTAGTTCTGTTCTAGTTCTGTTCTAGTTCTGTTCTAGTTCTGTTCTAGTTCTGTTCTAGTTCTGTTCTAGTTCTGTTCTAGTTCTGTTCTAGTTCTGTTCTAGTTCTGTTCTAGTTCTGTTCTAGTCTGTTCTAGTTCTGTTCTAGTTCGTTCTAGTTCTGTTCTAGTTCTGTTCTAGTTCTGTTCTAGTTCAGTTTAGTTCGGTTCTAGTTCTGTTCTAGTTCTGTTCTAGTTCTGTTTAGTTCTGTTCTAGTTCTGTTCTAGTTCTGTTCTAGTTCTGTTCTAGTTCTGTTCTAGTTCTGTTCTAGTTCTGTTTAGTTCTGTTCTAGTTCTTTTAGTTCTGTTCTAGTTCTGTTCTAGTCTGTTCTAGTTCGTTCTAGTTGTTCTAGTTCTGTTCTAGTTCTGTTCTAGTTCTGTTCTAGTTCTGTTCTAGTTCTGTTCTAGTTCTGTTCTAGTTCTGTTCTAGTTCTGTTCTAGTCTGTTCTAGTTTGTTCAGTTCTGTTCTAGTTCTGTTCTAGTTCTGTTCTAGTTCTGTTCTAGTCTGTTCTAGTTCTGTTCTGTTCTGTTCTAGTTCTGTTCTAGTTTGTTCTAGTTCTGTTCTAGTTCTGTTCTAGTTCTGTTCTAGTTCTGTTCTAGTTCTGTTCTAGTTCTGTTCTAGTTCTGTTCTAGTTCTGTTCTAGTTCTGTTCTAGTTCTGTTCTAGTTCTGTTCTAGTTCTGTTCTAGTTCGTTCTAGTTCTGTTCTAGTTCTGTTCTAGTTCTGTTCTAGTTCTGTTCTGGTTCTGTTCTAGTTCTGTTCTAGTTCTGTTCTAGTTCTGTTCTAGTTCTGTTCTAGTTCTGTTCTAGTTCGTTCTAGTTCTGTTCTAGTTCTGTTCTAGTTCGTTCTAGTTCTGTTCTAGTTCTGTTCTAGTTCTGTTCTAGTTCTGTTCTAGTTCTGTTCTAGTTCTGTTCTAGTTCTGTTCTAGTTCTGTTCTAGTTCTGTTCTAGTTCTGTTCTAGTTCTGTTTAGTTCTGTTCTAGTTCTGTTCTGGTTCTGTTCTAGTTCTGTTCTAGTTCTGTTCTAGTTCTGTTCTAGTTCTGTTCTAGTTCTGTTCTAGTTCTGTTCTAGTTCTGTTCTAGTTCTGTTCTAGTTCTGTTCTAGGTCTGTTCTAGTTCTGTTCTAGTTCTGTTCTAGTTCTGTTCTAGTTCTGTTCTAGTTCTGTTCTAGTTCTGTTCTAGTCTGTCTAGTCTGTTCTAGTTCTGTTCTAGTTCTGTTCTAGTTCTGTTCTAGTTCTGTTCTAGTTCTGTTCTAGTTATGTTCTAGTTCTGTTCTAGTTCTGTTCTAGTTCTGTTCTAGTACTGTTCTAATTCTGTTCTAGTTCAGTTCTAGTTCTGTTCTGGTTCTGTTCTAGTTCTGTTCTAGTTCTGTTCTAGTTCTCTTCTAGTTCTCTTCTAGTTCTGTTATAGTTCTGTTCTAGTTATTCTCTAGTTCTAGCTCTATACTAGATCTATTCTAGTTCAATTCTAATTCATTTCTTGCAGTTCTAGTTTCCTACTCGTGAATGTTAAAACATAATTTTTAATTATATTCTTGGGAGCAGATTTCTGCCTCGAGGAATCTACAGAAATCTTATATAAAATTTATTATAATAAATATAATCTTCCATATAGCCCTACAAATAATTTAAAACACCTCCTTATTTTCATTTTAATTTCAACTATAAATTACAAATGTATAAAATTCAATATCTTCTGCTACATATTAAAACCAACACACACTTACAATTGATGATCATTACACCCATTATGTTAATATCTTTTTAATACTTTATGGTTATCATATTCATATTTTCACACACTCACTCCGACTCGTTACTTCGACGAATTTAAATCAGTATACAACAGGCACGCGATACAAGAAAATAATTTCTAGATAAAAAAACATCTTGGAATATTATGTTCCATAAATATTTGCAAAAAAATACGAAAATTGATACAGATACTCCAAAGTAAAGTAACACTTTGTTGAAAACATTAAATAAACGAGCACAAATTTGACTATAAATTATGTATTGAAACACACACTCCTTTAGACACGCTCCTAACAACTCCACCTCGGTGTCTTAGAGAAAATATATACATTTAAGGCAAACAATTACGAATGGAGTCGTTATATTCATATTTGCTTTAATAACACCGGAAGCTTGAAGGTATTTATGGGCAAATAAACTATGGTTTGATTAAGTACCATACTCAATGGCAGTTTCGGATTTAGATTAAACTTCTAGTTCTTTAAATAATTCGTTGTGCATTTTTGTATACGTATTAAACTAATAGTATGGCACACTATGGGCCTAAAGAAGTACTAGAAATTAAAGAACCTTAAAGTGCCATAATTTATAAAAGAAATGAAAGACTTTTTTGATAAAAACACATGTGAATATTTCCCAAACAACTTCCCCATAACTATTGAAATATTTTATTTAATCTCCCATAGTGTTTCGACACAATACGGAAACCTAACAACATTGAAGGATTTCAAAAAAGAGCAAAAAATAAAACTAAAAAATCAAAGAACTAAACAAGGATGTAATCATGTTCAGAATATCAATTTTCTCTTGATACAAAATCTACTATAAAATCCCTTAGTAAAATGATAAATGTCTGTAAAAAAAAGAAAACATAAAATTAAATGGAAATATCAGAAAAATACAAGATAAAATAAATGGCAACAAAAACAACAAAGCAAAAAAGGAAACAATTTATGCAAAAAGTGTTGACGCCTTCTAAATTTGCACCAAAAAGATTTAACAATAGGACGAAAAAAATTAACATGAATCCAAGGGGAAACACATGGAAATTCTATAAAAATCAAACATATAAGCCTATGAGGGTGGTGGCAATGTATATAAGTCTGTCTGTGTAACTCTATCTCCCTCTCTTTCAATATCCATGTGTGAAATAATGTTTGAATTTCTTGTAAACCTTTTGAACATAGATTAAGTAAACAAAAAAAAAAGAAAAGAAAACGAACATAATAAATTGCAAACATTTCTCAAAAACTGAATGTATTACAACAAGTGATGCCAAAGTAAAGTTGGCAATTAAATTAATAATTTGCACTACATCGAAGGAATGATATCTTTAGCCACAGAATTACTGAACTTTTTGTTAGATGAACTAGAACAGAACTAGAACTAAACTAGAACTGAACTAGAACTGAACTAGAACTAAACTAGAACTGAACTAGAACTGAACTAGAACTGAAATAGAACTGAACTAGAATGAACTAGAACTGAACTAGAAACTGAACTAGAACTGAACTAGAACTGAACTAGAACTGAACTAGAACTGAACTAGAACTGAACTAGAACTGAACTAGAACTGAACTAGAACTGAACTAGAACTGAACTAGAACTGAACTAGAACTGAACTAGAACTGAACTAGAACTGAACTAGAACTGAACTAGAACTGAACTAGAACTGAACTAGAACTGAACTAGAACTGAACTAGAACTGAACTAGAACTGAACTAGAACTGAACTAGAACTGAACTAGAACTGAACTAGAACTGAACTAGAACTGAACTAGAACTGAACTAGAACTGAACTAGAACTGAACTAGAACTGAACTAGAACTGAACTAGAACTGAACTAGAACTGAACTAGAACTGAACTAGAACTGAACTAGAACTGAACTAGAACTGAACTAGAACTGATCTACTGAACTAGAACTGAACTAGAACTGAACTAGAACTGAACTAGAACTGAACTAGAACGAACTAGAACTAGAACTGAACTAGAACTGAACTAGAACTGAACTAGAACTGAACTAGACTGAACTAGAACTGAACTAGAACTGAACTAGAACTGAACTAGAACTGAACTAGAACTGAACTAACTGAACTAGAACTGAACTAGAACTGAACTAGAACTGAACTAGAACTGAACTAGAACTGAACTAGAACTGAACTAGAACTGAACTAGAACTGAACTAGAACTGAACTAGAACTGAACTAGTAACTAGAACTGACTAGAATGAACTAGAACTGAACTAGAACTGAACTAGAACTGAACTAGAACTGAACTAGAACTGAACTAGAACTGAACTAGAACTGAAACTAGAAACGAACTAGAACTGAACTAGAACTGAACTAGAACTGAACTAGAACTGAACTAGAACTGAACTAGAACTGAACTAGAACTGAACTAGAACTGAACTAGAACTGAACTAGAACGAACTAGAACTGAACTAGAACTGAACTAGAACTGAACTAGGAACTAGAACTGAACTAGAACTAACTAGAACTAAACTAGAACTGAACTAGAACTGAACTAGAACTGAACTAGAACTGAACTAGAACTGAACTAGAACTGAACTAGAACTGAACTAGAACTGAACTAGAACTGAACTAGACTGAACTGAACTGAACTAGAAACTAACTAGAACTGAACTAGAACTGAACTAGAACTGAACTAGAACTGAACTAGAACTGAACTAGAACTGAACTAGAACTGAACTAGAACTGAACTAGAACTGAACTAGAACTGAACTAGAACTGAACTAGAACTGACTAGAACTGAACTAGAACTGTACTAGAACTGAACTAGAACTGAACTAGAACTGAACTAGAAACTGAACTAGACTGAACTAGAACTGAACTAGAACTGAACTAGAAGTGAACTAGGACCGAATTAACTTAACTGTGGTAACTAGAACTGACATATGTCTGCATTACTTTAAATATATTCCAAAGATGTCTAGAGGGGGCATAGTTTTGGGATTACCTATATGGACCTTGTTCTCCCATAATTTTTGCAGGTTAAGGCAAGTAGAATGTAAAGATACCCAGTCACATGCATATATTTTTTAGTCATCAACCAAGTGATGGCTGGAGAGCACAATGTAAATATATGTATAATTGTCTATATGCGTGAATAATTTCTTATAAAAACACAAAACAAAAGATTGCTAAATAATACAAAATCCTTAAGGTACAAACAAATGGTTTAACTAGTATACCATTTTGTTTATTCCCTGTAGTCTGTGCTGGTTTTTTTCCTTTCCCAAAACTAAAATATGAACATGACCGACCTCAATAGGCATTTTAAATATAAATCAAATTCGACAAGTTACGAGTTCGTTGTGTAAAGTGTTTGTGTATTTATGGTGTTTACACACGATGACCCCTTTTTAACCAGACAGAGTCCTTATAAATGGATGTGCATATGAAAGTATGTGTGTCTGTGGGTGTTAGTATTCAAGCATTTATGCTCCTTAGACAGAGAGTGTACTTATAAAGAAGAGGCATATCCATATGTGGATTCAGACCATAAAGTAAGGTTTTATGTTACAGTTTTTAAAATTCCGAAAAAAATGAACCAACAAATTCGAAATAAGAGGGAATATAAATTTGATTTACATTTTGCCAGCACACTAAAGTTAACAGTTGTTAGTTAATTTTCGGTTCAATGGATAAATTTATGAATGAAGTTTCAGTTTTTCCTTTTTTTGGGCTGTTGCTCTGGTTTTTTTCTTGTGCTAAAAAAATATTTATTTTATTTCTTTTTCCATTTGCAACTTTTTGAACATTTAATGTACCCTACTTTACATAAGCGTACATAATTGATTGGAAATGAAGATAAAACTCGTTGGAAATTATAACAAACAGGTCTTTAATATTGTTGAATAAACTTAAACTGGTGGTATTTTATAGTAGAAGAGAAATAATTCATAAATTTTATGAAATCAAGTTGCGAATAATTAGTCTTGTTCTAGTCTAGTTCAGTTCTAGTTCAGTTCTAGTTCAGTTCTAGTTCAGTTCTAGTTCAGTTCTAGTTCAGTTCTAGTTCAGTTCTAGTTCAGTTCTAGTTCAGTTCAGTTCTAGTTCAGTTCTAGTTCAGTTCCAGTTCAGTTCTAGTTCTGTTCTAGTTCAGTTCTACTTCAGTTCTATTTCAGTTCTAGTTCAGTTCTAGTTCAGTTCTAGTTCAGTTCTAGTTCAGTTCTAGTTCAGTTCTAGTTCAGTTCTAGTTCAGTTCTAGTTCAGTTCTAGTTCAGTTCTAGTTCAGTTCTAGTTCAGTTCTAGTTCAGTTCTAGTTCAGTTCTAGTTCAGTTCTAGTTCAGTTCTAGTTCAGTTCTAGTTCAGTTCTAGTTCAGTTTAGTTCAGTTCTAGTTCAGTTCTAGTTCAGTTCTAGTTCAGTTCTAGTTCAGTTCTAGTTCAGTTCTAGTTCAGTTCTAGTTCAGTTCTAGTTCAGTTCTAGTTCAGTTCTAGTTCAGTTCTAGTTCAGTTCTAGTTCAGTTCTAGTTCAGTTCTAGTTCAGTTCTAGTTCAGTTCTAGTTCAGTTCTAGTTCAGTTCTAGTTCAGTTCTAGTTCAGTTCTAGTTCAGTTCTAGTTCAGTTCTAGTTCAGTTCTAGTTCAGTTCTAGTTCAGTTCTAGTTCAGTTCTAGTTCAGTTCTAGTTTAGTTCTAGTTCAGTTCTAGTTCTAGTTCAGTTCAGTTCAGTTCTAGTTCAGTTCTAGTTCAGTTCTAGTTCAGTTCTAGTTCAGTTCTAGTTCAGTTCTAGTTCAGTTCTAGTTCAGTTCTAGTTCAGTTTAGTTCAGTTCTAGTTCAGTTCTAGTTCAGTTCTAGTTCAGTTCTAGTTCAGTTCTAGTTCAGTTCTAGTTCAGTTCTAGTTCAGTTCTAGTTCAGTTCTAGTTCAGTTCTAGTTCAGTTCTAGTTCAGTTCTAGTTCAGTTCTAGTTCAGTTCTAGTTCAGTTCTAGTTCAGTTCTAGTTCAGTTCTAGTTCAGTTCTAGTTCAGTTCTAGTTCAGTTCTAGTTCAGTTCTAGTTCAGTTCTAGTTCAGTTCTAGTTCAGTTCTAGTTCAGTTCTAGTTCAGTTCTAGTTCAGTTCTAGTTCAGTTCTAGTTCAGTTCTAGTTCAGTTCTAGTTCAGTTCTAGTTCAGTTCTAGTTCAGTTCTAGTTCAGTTCTAGTTCAGTTCTAGTTCAGTTCTAGTTCAGTTCTAGTTCAGTTCTAGTTCAGTTCTAGTTCAGTTCTAGTTCAGTTCTAGTTCAGTTCTAGTTCAGTTCTAGTTCAGTTCTAGTTCAGTTCTAGTTCAGTTCTAGTTCAGTTCTAGTTCAGTTCTAGTTCAGTTCTAGTTCAGTTCTAGTTCAGTTCTAGTTCAGTTCTAGTTCAGTTCTAGTTCAGTTCTAGTTCAGTTCTAGTTCAGTTCTAGTTCAGTTCTAGTTCAGTTCTAGTTCAGTTCTAGTTCAGTTCTAGTTCAGTTCTAGTTCAGTTCTAGTTCAGTTCTAGTTCAGTTCTAGTTCAGTTCTAGTTCAGTTCTAGTTCAGTTCTAGTTCAGTTCTAGTTAGTTCTAGTTCAGTTCTAGTTCAGTTCTAGTTCAGTTCTAGTTCAGTTCTAGTTCAGTTCTAGTTCAGTTCTAGTTCAGTTCTAGTTCAGTTCTAGTTCAGTTCTAGTTCAGTTCTAGTTCAGTTCTAGTTCAGTTCTAGTTCAGTTCTAGTTCAGTTCTAGTTCAGTTCTAGTTCAGTTCTAGTTCAGTTCTAGTTCAGTTCTAGTTCAGTTCTAGTTCAGTTCTAGTTCAGTTCTAGTTCAGTTCTAGTTCAGTTCTAGTTCAGTTCTAGTTCAGTTCTAGTTTAGTTCTAGTTCAGTTCTAGTTCAGTTCTAGTTCAGTTCTAGTTCAGTTGTAGTTCAGCTCTAGTTCAGTTCTAGATCAGTTCTTTAAAGAGTGAAATAGGCCCAGACCAACATTGCGAAAATCACTAAATCACTAGTGAAGGGTATCAAATTGTGCAGTGTGACCGTTTGGCGTAATGCCAGTCTTAATATTTTATTGGTCAACATGTGTGGAAAAGGATTTAAATCAAATATTTTCCTTTCACTTTCCACTGCAACATTTGTTGTATTTTTATCATGTTTTTAATTTCATCAATATTTATGGGTTTGATTGATTTGCTTTCTTGTTACTTTTTTCAATTCATTGAACAAGATTTATGGAGATAAGCTCGTTGTTAATTTAAAATTGTAGTGTTTTAAAATTTTTTAAAACAACTTTTACCAATGAAAGTGTTTATGATGTAGAATGTGTTTGACCTGAATTTGATATCCGTAATTGAAAAAAATAAAACTATATTAACACAGATGTAATTTTTTTTCATAAGAAGATTTGATACATTTTTTTCTCAGTAATAATTAGCTTTTACAAGCTTTCAGTTTATTTTTTATGACAACCTAAAATCACGTTTCATAGAAGTTAATTCACGCTTTGTTTAAACTTTTAATTCCACATACATTTCCCAATGTATGTCATAATTAAAAATTTTGTTTATTGTTCTGAAATAAATTTGTTACAACAAAATAGGGAAAGACAATTCTGATGATTGCAACACAAAGTAAAATGTCACGTTTCGAATGCATCACGTCCTTTGACTAAGTTTTACAACAGAATTAACTACAATAATAACAGCAAAAAAAATAGCAATTCAACACAAAATTTTATTGCAACAGTTTGTTAAACAATAAAAAAAATATACAAAATAAAATACAAAACATAAGTCAACATTTCAAAAATTGTTTGCAAGAACTTACAAATTTTACAACCATAAAAATAAAATGAAACAAAAACTACTATTCGTGCATCTAAATTGGAAAAAATAGAACTTAAAAACATTATTTATTATAACAGCTCATTTTCCCTTTTAAATAAAAGTGCAGAGAAAAAAGAAAACGCCATAACATCCACGAACATTTCATGCAACACTAAGAGAAACGGAAATGTCACATAAAACTAATAAAACACAACTTATATTTGAATTAGTTTCATTATATCCCGCAACACTGTAGTGGGGGAGGGCATTATGCGTTTTTTTTAATGTTTGTAACGTACAACAATACTGATGCTACACTCACGAAGTCTGTGAAACAAATTTGAAAGGACGTTTAAATTGAAACATGATTGCTTTCAATTCCTTTTTCCTTAAACATAGGAATTTTTGGGGAAAAACTAAAATCCTTAATTCACATGTTTTAATGATGTTACAAATTATATACATCAGTCTCGATTATAGATCAGTATATAGTCTTGACTTTAGATCAGTGTAGATCAGATCTGTCTATAATTTTAACTACATATTCTTGAATAAAGATCAGTCTATTACCATGACTATAGATCAGTCTATAGTCTTGGCTATTGATCAATCTATAGTCTCAACCATAGATCAGTCAATAGTATTGACTATAGATCAGTCTACTATTGACTATTGTCATGACTATAGATCATTCTATTGTCTTGACTATTAATCAATCTATAGTCTTAACTATAAACCAATATATATTCTTAACTATAGATCAGTTAATAGTATTGACTATAGATCAGTCTACTGTATTGACTATAGATCAGTCTATAGTCCTGACTGTAGATCAGTCTATAGTCCTAACTATAGATCAGTCTTTAGTCTTGTCTATAGATCAGTACATAGTCTTGACTAAAGATCAGTCTATAGTCTCAGATCAATCGGTAGCTTTGACTATAGATCAGCCTATAGTCTTGACTACTGATCAGCCCATAGTCCTGACTATAGATCAGTCTACAGTCTTGTCTAAAGATCAGTGTAAAATCTTGACTGTAAATAAGTCTATAGATCAGCCTATTATCTTGTCTATAGATCAGTACATAGTTTTGACTAATGATCAGTCTATAGCCTCAGGTCAGTCGATAGAATGTTCCATATATTCTTGACTACTGATCAGTCCATAGTCTTGACTACTGGTCAGACTATAGCCTTGACTATAGATCAGTCTATTACCTTGACTATATATCAGTCTATAGTAATGACTATAGCCTCAGTTCAGTCTTCATTCTTGAATATAGATCAGCCTATATTCTTGACTATAGATCAGTCTGTAGTCTCAGCTCACTCTGTACTCTTGACTATATGTAGATCAGTCTATAGTCTTGTCTGTAGTATTGAGCGTTGATCTTTCTAGAGTCTTTACTATGGATCAGTCTATAGTCTTTACGAAAGATCCGTTTTGAATAAAGATCAGCCATAAAAGATGAATTGCTCTTTTGGCTGGGGTCCGTATGTTGCCAACAGTTCCCGAATTTGAAGCAAAAATAAAAAAGAACCCATAGTACAAAAAATTATCAAATTTATTTTTTTTGTTCGCTTTAATCTCGAAAAGTACTGGCTGGAAACTGGTAAATTCCCATGCTGAATCCGAAAATGGACTCAGAATGGAGCTAGTTCCATTGTTTCATCAAAATTTCCGAAATTTTTTCACTTAGAATAGTTTGTACTATTATTTCGGGATCTTGAGGCCGAGGGCAACTGAAATTTGTCATTAAAGACTAAAGTCTATGCTGAATCCGAAAATGGTTTCAGAATTGAGCTAAGTCCAATATTTCATAAAAATTTGAGAACAAAAATTGTGAACCAATAGTCAAGACAAGAACCCTAGAATGTTTAAGAAATTTTAGAAAATTTATTTCAGCTTATTTTTAACTTACGCAACCAATCCTTAGCACTTGAAGATCATGTATACCATCAACAATAACAACAACAACAACAACATTAAAAGCAAGGTTTTATAGTGTGGGTAAGTTAAAGGGGGAGTCGTCAGTAACAAGTTAAGGCGTATCCGGTTTCCTGTTACCATAAATTACTTTTTAAATGAAATGCGTGACCTTCGGCAAATTCACGTAAATGAACAAAAACAGAAAAAAAAAATGTGTTTTTGGAAACAAGTATGTGTATTTTAGGTTTCACTTTCAATACACTGAAAGAAGAAGCATTAGACACTTCAACGTAATTGTATTATTTCTAGGAATTTGAAAACATTTTGATGTGATCTTAAAGCAAACATTTTGTATTTCATTGAACTTTTTTTTGTTCAATGACAAACAAAATGTTTGAAGTAAGTAGGAGTTTGAAATTGATGTTTTCTGAGTGTATGTATAGCTATGTTTGTAATGATTCAAAAATTTCATTTGAAATATGAGTTCTACTCTTACGCTTTCACTTGTCCATTCATATTTTCGCCAACAAACAGCAAAATATTTTTACCACAAAGTGGTGTAATATTTGATTTGGAGTACATTTACCTTCATACATACATAAGTACATGAAGCATTTGTCATAGATATTTTCCAATGACAGTAAAACCCAACCATTCACATTGAATAATTTTAATATTATTTATTTGGATGTTGTTACTTACTATCACTTCCCCAAACAAATAATATACATAATTTAAAAAATATTATTTAAATAGTAAGTGACCCAGTAGACAGGTACACACATATATTTGTACAAATTTTTGTACATATTATAATATGTATTGATTCCAAATTCTCACCAACAAAATATTTTGAACTCTTTAGTTTTGAAGACATTTATTGGCAGTTAACATTTAACGTTTAAGTTTAAAACTTACTTATATACGGATTTAATTTAATAAATTTTCTCTCAAATTAAATTGAATTTTATTTATTGATGCTTGCAAATAAAAAGAAGAACATTTAATAAAAAGAAAAGAAATCTATAAAATAACATCTCTTGTTACTCAAATGCCAATCACTAAACAACAAAAAAAGAACAAAATCAAATCTCAACACTATTAAAAGGAATATTTATAAAATATTTATGTGATTATAAAAGTAACATGTTTGTATTAGGGCTCTCTAAAATTTTTATCGAAAAATAATTTGCATTTTTCACAAAACTTAAGGTAAAACTATAAATTGCTTCCAGCCTAATGAAAATTCTATAAATAATCAAACAATTCAATTCCTGCTAAAGTTGAAAAACGTATTAAAATAAAATCCCAAAAATATAAATATATATAAACTAATATAAAAAGGACCTTAAGTGCAAGTATGTGTGTAAAACTTACAATGTGTATATTTTACACCTGGGCTTTGTAGGTTGTATAAAACCCAAAATTAAGCAATTTCATATCAGTAAAGAATGTATGTGTTTGACAGTGGTGTGTGAGTACGTATTTTGATGCCTTTGAAACAAACTAAGTAAGTAACTAACTAACTAACTAACTAACTAACTAACTAACTAACTAACTACTAACTACTAACTAACTAACTAACTAACTAACTAACTAACTAACTAACTAACTAACTAACTAACTAACTAACTAACTAACTACTAACTAACTAAACTAACTAACTAACTAACTAACTAACTAACTAACTAACGAACTAACTAACTAACTAAACTAACTAACTAACTAACTAACTAACTAACTAACTAACTAACAACTAACTAACTAACTACTAACTAACTAACTAACTAACTAACTACTAACTAACTAACTACTAACTAACTAACTAACTAACTAACTAACTAACTAACTAACTAACAACTACTAACTAACTAACGACTAACTAACTAACTAACTACTAACTAACTAACTAACTAACTAACTAACTAACTAACTAACTAACTAACTAACTAACTAACTAACTAACTAACTAACTAACTAACCTAACTAACAACTAACTAACTAACTAACTAACTAACTAACTAGACTACTAACTAACTAACTACACTAACTAACTAACTAACCAACTACTAACGAACTAACTAACTAACTACTAACTAACTAACTAACTACTAACTAACTAACTAACTAACTAACTACTAACTAACTACTACTAACTAACTAACTAACTACTAACTAACTAACTAACTAACTAACTAACTAACTAACTAACTAACTAACTAACTAACTAACTAACTAACTAACTAACTAACTAACTAACTAACTAACTAACTAACTAACTAACTAACTAACTAACTAACTAACTAACTAACTAACTAACTAACTAACTAACTAACTAACTAACTAACTAACTAACTAACTAACTAACTAACTAACTAACTAACTAACTAACTAACTAACTAACTAACTAACTAACTAACTACTAACTAACTAACTAACTACTAACTAACTAACTAACTAACTAACTAACTAACTAACTAACTAACTAACTAACTAACTAACTAACTAACTAACTAACTAACTAACTAACTAACTAACTAACTAACTAACTAACTAACTAACTAACTAACTAACTAACTAACTAACTAACTAACTAACTAACTAACTAACTAACTAACTAACTAACTAACTAACTAACTAACTAACTAACTAACTAACTAACTAACTAACTAACTAACTAACTAACTACTAACTAACTAACTAACTAACTACTACTAACTAACTAACTAACCAACTAACTAACTAACTAACCAACTAACTAACTAACTAACTAACTAACTAACTACTAACTAACTAACTAACTAACTAACTAACTAACTAACTACCTAACTACCTAACTACCTAACTAACTATCTACCGAGTCGCTGCTGTAAAAACGCCAAAATATCTTTAAAACTCATTTCTTCGAATACACTGGAGGTAATTTCGACCAAAATTAATCCATAAATAGAAGAAATGTTGTAAAATTTACTAACCGAATGAAGATATTTTACAATGATGGAGGATATGCAAGGAAAATGATTTCCAACAACCGTTTTATTTTTTATTTCGATTTCGCCTAAACACAACCTTCAAATTACACAATAAAAGTCTTAAACAACAGAACTGCGATTGGCTCACAGAGAAAGAATCACACTTCTTAATATATAAGAAACATAACATACTTGGATTTCCCTGCAATTCGACAAAGAGTCAATGCATCCGAATAAGACAGTGATTTCCTCTAACGTCTAACCACCTGATTGACTTTAATTTGTCTTCCGTCACGGATGTACTCTTTGTAAGCGAGGGTGAAGATAATCGTCACTTTAGTGTCCTCTTTGTAAGCAAGAGAGAGGACACTTAATAAACACTTGTCTGCCTCTTCGTAACCTATGGGCTGACGATTGACTTCCTCGTAGGACAAGCACATGTTAAAATAGCTAGTCACCTGGACAGTTGGTGGCTAGGTGTAACACTATGTGGTAGATTAAATAGGGAGTTCGGGTCTGTCCGACCGAACTGCTGGGTTGTTAAAGTGTTTGTATTACATTTACATAGTTATTCTTACGAATATCTTTGTTTTGATTTGATTGCTCCCGATCCCTGCTAAGTGTATATGACGTACTCTGTTGTACAAAAATCCCTATAGGTAGGTATACTTGTCCTTATGGTCAGCATGCTTTCCTTGTTAGTAGTTAAACTTTTTGCTGAATAATTTTTGATCGATGTTAAAATGGTATAATTCTCCTTTAACAACCTTTTACAATTATACCTTTTTTACTCCTTATTTAGTTATATACCCCATTTATTGCTAAAGACCCAAATTAAATTTGTTTCTTTTTTTTTTTCTTCCTAAATGAAATCATTTCTAACACGTTTATATTTTCTTTAAATTGTTACAAAACGTGCATAATATTGTAAAAAATATACAAACATACATCTATTTTGTAATGACAGATGTTTCATAAGAAAATTTAATTTATACATGGTAGCTTTTTAACATTTGTTTAAATTTGTATATAGGACATATATTTATGAACGTACTTATGTAAAGTTTTCTATGAGTATGTATATAGATAAGTAGGTTGATAGGTAGGTAGGGTTAGGTTGATAGGTATAAGTATACTGTAGGTATACTCTCGCCAATCTAAGATTTCCTTAAATAGAAAAACTTTAACTAAAGTTAATACCTTTTTTATACAGAGAACTTTCACAAAAGTGAACACTTTTGTTTTTGAAAAATCTTTTACAAATGTAAACATATTTTCTAAAACTCTTTCTCTAATGTTTACATATTTTATATAGAAAAACTTTCACTATAGTGAAAACGTTTTCTATAGAAAATCTTTCTCGAATGTGAACTTCTATAGAAAATCTTTCTCGAATGTGAACTTATTTTCTATAGAAAATCTTTCCCGAATGTGAACACATTTTCTATACAAAATCTTTCTCGAATGTGAACACATTTTCTATAGAAAATTCTTCTCGAATGTGAACTTATTTTCTATGGAACATTATTCTCGAATCCGAACACATTTCCGATAGAAAATCTTTCTCGAATGTGAAGTCATTTTCTATAGAAAATTTTTCTCGAATGTGAATACATATTCTACAGATAATCTTTCCCGAATGTGAACACATTTTCTATAGAAAATGTTTCTCGATTGTTAATACATTTTCTACTGAAAATCTCTCTCAAATGTGAACATATATTCTATATGAAATCTTTCTCGAATGTGAACTTATTTTCCATAAAAATTTTTCTTGAAAGTGAATTATTCTCGAATATGAACACATTTTCTATAAAAAATCTTTCTAGAATGTGAACACATTTTCTATAGAGAATCTTTCGCGAATGTGAACACATTTTCTTTAGAAATTCTTTCTCAAATGTGAATTTATTTTCTATTGAAAATGTCTCTCGACTGTGAATACATTTTCTATAGAAAATTTTTCTCGAATGTGAAGTAATTTTCTATAGAAAATCTTTCTCGAATGTGAACACATTTTCTATAGAAAATCTTTCCCGAATGTGAACTTATTTTCTATGGAAAATTATTCCCGAATAGGAACACATTTCCGATAGAAAATCTTTCTCAAATGTGAAAACGTTTTCTAGAGAAAATCTCTCTCGAATATGAACTTATTTTCTATAGAAAATCTTTCTCGAATGTGAACACATTTTCTATAGAAAATTCTTCTCGAATGTGAACATATTTTCTATACAAAATCTTTCTCGAATGTGAACACATTTTCTATAGAAAATCATTCCCGAATGTGAACACATTTTCTATACAAAATCTTTCTCAAATGTGAACACGTTTTCTACAGAAAATCTTTCTTGAATATGAACACATTTTCTATAGAAAATCTTTCTGGAATGTGAACTTATTTTCTATGGAAATCTTTCTCTAATGTAAACACATGTTCTATAGAAAATCTTTCTCGAATGTGAACTTATTTTCTATGGAAAATCTTTCTCAAATGTGTACAGATTTTCTATAGAAAATCTTTCTAGAATGTACATACATTTTCTACAGATAATCTTTCCCGAATGTGAACACATTTTCTATAGAAAATGTTTTTCGATTGTAAATATATTTTCTACAGAAAATCTTTATCGAATGTGATCATATATTCTATATAAAATCTTTCTTGAAAGTGAACATATTTTCTATAGAAAATCTTTTTCATATATGAACACATTTCCTATAGAAAATCTTTCTCAAATATGAACACATTTTCTTTAGAAAATTATTCTCGAATATGAACACATTTTCCCCAATAAGCATTTTTGCTGGAATTCAAGTGTAAATCAAATTTAATTCCAGTCAAACATTCAAATTTCAAGTGTTGAAATACACTTGCATTACACTTTAATTCAATAGCATTCTCCAGTGAAAAGGAAACTTGAATTCAAGTCGAACATTATAATGTTATTACAGTTTAATTCAAGGCTTGAATAACATTACAACTCGAATAGAAAAAATGCTTAAATTCAATCTTTGAAATACAGTTTAATTCAAACCTTGAATTTTAATGTAATTCCTATCGAAAAAGTAATTACATTCAAGCACCTATAATATACATATATGTATATATATTTATGTACATATGTATTAGCTGTAGGTGTAACATATTACCACATATCTTAAAATTTAACAGACATAATTGAGACATTTATTAATAATAAATAAGAAGTGAATGAGGACAAAATTACATACATATTTATACATTTTACATGGCAAAAACTTGTATAAAACATAATTTACAGGATCACTCTGTTTCTTTAACATTACAAATAAATCAGCAAAGATCTTGAAAGAACGCATCAACCAGAAATATTTGCATTATTCTATATACATTCGTGCCTATATCAAAGAATATTTTCTACATTAATCCCGTTTTGGGTTGGTTTAATCTGCATACATACCTTTTATTGCAATTGGATTCATTGATTTTTATAAATTCTGACACCAACATTTGCTGTTCTATTTTGTTGCATTGAAGTAAAAATATGAACATTTTTATTATTAATATTTTTAATTTATTTTCAAGTTTGACAAGAAAATTTGGTTTGAAAACATTATTTGACTTTTACTTGAAAATAAAACTGGAATTAAAGTTGAATTATAATTAAATTTCAAGCACTTGAATTTATAATTTTTGAGTGCTTATTGGGTCTCGAATATGAAAATTATTCTCCAATGTTAACACATTTTCTATAGAAAATTTTTCTCGAATGTGAACTTATTTTTTATGGAAAATCTTTTTCGAAAGTGAACGCATTTCCTTCTTCAGAACAAATTATAAACACGCATTTACAAATATTTTATGATTTCATTTTTCCTTATAAGATAATTTATATACAATATTAAATAAATCCTTAATAACAGTTTAATAAGTTCAATAACTAATTGATTTAATCCTATTTGGTATTCAAAGTTTGTTTTGCTATATTTTACTATATGTGTAATTAAAGTGATTATTATATTTTGTTTGATTACGAGACAAAAAGAAAATATTTACAAAAAACCAAAAACTTAATAAACTATTATAGTTTATTTGCCTTATTAGAGTTAGTAAATAGTTAAATCCTTTTCAGAGTGATAAGAGAAAAAAGCTCAAATGAGAAAACTTTGTTTTCTAAGCTGTTTATGTGTATTTAAAGGCGAAAATGAACTTGGAAAGAGATAAATGTATTTAAAATACTTAAGTAAATACTTAGCATTATACTTACATTTTAACCCATAACTTCCTAATAAAAGTTTTAGATTTGTTTCCTTCAATCAATAAAAAAAAATCCCACACACACGCACAATTTGTTGCAAGTTTGCTTGCATTTTTTTATAGTTTTATTTTTCAATTTGTTTACAAATATTTAATGAATTTTTTATATAAATTATGATATTATTGGTATTATGGTTTTAGCTTTAGAGATAATATGTTCGAGTGGACTAGATAAAAAAAATAAAACAATTACAATTATTGGAGGGATTCTTAAATTGGGCAAATGTTTTGAAAAGAATAAATATAACAAAAATTAAAATCATTTAAATCTTAAACAAATTTTCTTTTACAATTTTTTTGTTGCTTTGTTTCTTTACTTTTTTTTTTGTTGATTTGTTAAAAGTTTCAGTAGAAAAAAAAGGATATTTGTTGGACGTTGTTCCTTAAATAATGTAAAAATGTGTAACAAGCAAAACAATATAAATGATTTAAAAACAAAAACAAATAAATAATAATAATAATTTTATGAAGACGTCATCAAATCGTTATTCAAGTGCGTTCAATACGTTAATTAATTTAAAACACTTGCACACGATGATTCTCACGATCGCAAACCAATATATTGCCATTCGACATAATAGCCACACCTTCAAGACCTTTGAATTCCGAATCGCCAGAACCCCAGGAACCGAAAGTTTTTAGGAAACTACCATCAGGATTGAAAATTTGTATGCGATTATTGCCAGAGTCGGCCACAAATATGTAACCTTGATCATCCACCGCAACGCCTCTGTTAAGAAGACAAATCAAATTTTCATTTAATATTTTCAGTTTAACTTTTTCCATTTAACATTATTTACCTGGGAAACTTAAATTGTCCATCGTCGGAACCTTCACCACCAAATGTTGATAAAACTTTGCCATTTACATCGAATATCTATGTTTGAGAAAAATCCCATAAAGAAAAACATTTAGATATGAGTTGAGATTATAAAATCTATTTTAATTTAATTTAACTACCAAAAAGATTGTTCATTATAAAACAAAGACGAAGACTACTTCAAAGCTGTACAACGTAATATTTAGTTTGTTAATTCAATTTTGTAGTTTTTCTTTGCTTTTGTATTTCTATATGTAGTATAGAAATACAAGTTAAGTTGAATATTTCGGCAAGTTAAGTTGAATATTTCTTACGTGACACATTAAAATAGAGGTCAGAGGTTCTATTTTGTATATTTTGTATCCGTCTGTCCGTCTGTCTGTCCGTCTGTCTGTCTGTCTGTCTGTCTGTCTGTCTGTCTGTCTGTCTGTCTGTCTGTCTGTCTGTCTATCTGTCTGTCTATCTGTCTGTCTGTCTGTCTGTCCGTCTGTCTGTCTGTCCGTCTGTCCGTCTATCCGTCTGTCCGTCTACCTGTCCTTCTGTTTTTTCTTTCTTAAACTGAAAGTCGTCCAAAATCATTGATCTTTATTCTCATAACTCTTCATCCAACAAGAATTAGGGCTTTAACAAAACAAGACCTAAAAACAAAAGAAGGGTATACCATATTTCTAATAACCCTGTTTAAAAATTCATAATTGTTTAATCTTCTTCTTTTCTATGCAATGTAAAGAAAAAGTTGAAAATTGCTTTGTAGCAATTTTTCAGAAGAATATAACATAACACCATTTTAAGTGAAAAATAAAAAAAAAATAATTCAGATTTGGGCGATATTTCCATCCTCCGTCAATATTAAAATAGTAATTTCTTTGACATTTGCACAAAAGCATTGTGAAACAGATACGATCAGACGAAAGACAGATCAATAATCATGACTATAGACTGGCCTACAGTCAAAACTATAGGCTGATTAACAGTAGAGACTATAGACTGATCTATAGTCAAGACTATAAACTGATCTATAGTCAAGGCTATAGACTGATCTATAGTCAAGGCTATAGACTGATCTATATTCAAGACCATAGACTGATCTGTAGGCAAGACTATAGTCAAGACTATAAGCTGATCTATAGTTAAGTCTATGAACTGATCTATGGTCAAGACTATAGATTGATCTAAAGTCAAGATTATAAACTGATCATCAGTCAAGATTATAGACTGATCAATTGTCAAGACTATAGTTTGACCTATAGTCAAGATTATAGACTGTTCTATAGTCAAGACTATAGACTGTTCTATAGTCAAGACTATAAACTGTTCTATAGTCAAGACTATAGACTGTTCTATAGTCAAGACTATAGACTGTTCTATAGTCAAGACTATAAACTGTTCTATAGTCAAGACTATAGACTGATTTATAGTCGTGACTATAAACAGATCTAAAGTCAAGTCTATGAACTGATCTATGGTCAAGACTATAGACTGATCTAAAGTCAAGATTATAGACTGATCAATAGTCAAGACTATAGACTGATCTATAGTCATGACTATAAACAGATCTAAAGTCAATGATTTTTTTTACAAACTTTTAGAAAATTCCTGGAAACAGTGTAATTAATTCTACTCTATTATACATAAGATTACACTACTCAAACACCTTTAATTCTACCTTCAATACAACATAATCACATCCTTTTCCCTAACAAAAAAAAAAAAACAATTATAAATGCAGAAACAAAAAATCAAAAAGAAAAAGATCAAAATTATACTATAAAACCAAATCACAGCCAAATTTCATCAATGCAAAAATGTCGTTATATAATTTTAGTATATTAAAATATTTCTTCCTTTTTTTGGCATAATAGAACAAAACCCAACTAACACCATCAAAAAAGAAAGGCAAAATAATAAAAGCTGCCAGAAGTAAAACAAAATTAAAAAAAGAAAGCTCAACTCAAATCAATGAAGTGTAAAATTACCTGAATTCTGTGGTTATTCGAATCGGAAACAATAACACGATTCGTATTCGATACAGCAATATAATGTGGATGTTCAAGTTGTCCTTCACCACGACCGCAAGTACCAAATTTACCAACAAATGAACCATCCGATTGGAAAACCTTAAAAGAAAAAGAAAAAACGTTGAATATAACATGTATAGATATTACTTATTCAATACAAATATAAATATGTATGTATAAAATAATCAATTTGGCTAAAGCAACCACATATAAGATAAAAATTTGCAATGTTAACAAATAACTACTACTGTGTATTGTATAGTATTTTATTTTGGGGTTTATTTTTTCAATTTATTTAGTTTTTTTTTTTTTTTTGTTCCTCCATGTTCAAATTAGATTATAAAAGTGAAATCAAATAGGACCACAAAAAGCAAAAAGGCTTATTTAAAGGACAGTAATAGGGAAATGTTTTGTATGTTTATTAAGTAGGACCAACTAATATAGTGTTAATTTTAAATTTGATCTATACTATAGTAAAGTCTACAGTTCAGACTATAGTCTTGTCTGTAGTCCAGACTATGGTTTTGTCTATAGTCCAGGCTATAGTCTTGTATATAGTCCATACTATAGTCTTGTATATAGTCCATACTATAGTTTTGTCTATAGTCCAAACTATAGTCTTGTCTATAATCCAGACTATAGTCTTGTCTATAGTCCAGACTATAGTCTTGTCTATAGTCCAGACTATAGCCTTGTCTATAGTCCAGACTATAGCCTTGTCTATAGTCCAGACTATAGCCTTGTCTATAGTCCAGACTATAGCCTTGTCTATAGTCCAGACTATAGTCTTGTCTATAGTCCAGACTATAGTCTTGTCTATAGTTCAGACTATAGTCTTATCTATAGTCCAGACTATAGTCTTGTCTATAATCCAGACTATAGTATTGTCTATAATCCAGACTATAGTCTTGTCTATAGTCCAGACTATAGTCTTGTCTATAGTCCAGACTATAGTCTTGTCTATAGTCCAGACTATAGTCTTGTCTATAGTCCAGACTATAGTCTTGTCTATAGTCCAGACTATAGTCTTGTCTATAGTCCAGACTATAGTCTTGTCTATAGTCCAGACTATAGGCTTGTCTATAGTCCAGACTATAGTCTTGTCTATAGTCCAGACTATAGTATTGTCTATAATCCAGACTATAGTCTTGTCTATAGTCCAGACTATAGTCTTGTCTATAGTCCAGACTATAGTCTTGTCTATAGTCCAGACTATAGTCTTGTCTATAGTCCAGACTATAGTCTTGTCTATAGTCCAGACTATAGCCTTGTCTATAGTCCAGACTATAGTCTTGTCTACAGTCCAGACTATATTCTTATCTATAATCCAGACTATAGTCTTGTCAATAGTCCAGATTATTGTCTTGTCTACAGTCTAGTCTATAGTCTTGTCTATAGTCTTGTCTATAGTCCAGACTATAGTCTTGTCTATTGTCCAGACTATAGTCTTGTCTATTGTCCAGACTATAGTATTGTCTATTGTCCAGACTATAGTCTTGTCTATAGTCCAGCCTATAGTCTTGTCTATAGCCCAGACTATAGTTTTGTCTATAGTCCAGATTATAGTCTTATTTATTTTCCAGACTATAGTCTTATCTATTTTCCAGACTTTAGTCTTATCTATAGTCCAGACTATAGTCTTGTCTATAGGCCAGACTATAGTCTTGTCTATAGTCCAGACTATAGTCTTGTCTATAGTCCAGACTATAGTCTTGTCTATAGTCCAGACTATAGTCTTGTCTATAGTCCAGACTATAGTCTTGTCTATAGTCCAGACTATAGTCTTGTCTATAGTCCAGACTATAGTCTTGTATATAGTCCAGACTATAGTCTTGTCTATAGTCCAGACTATAGTCTTGTCTATAGTCCAGACTATAGTCTTGTCTATAGTCCAGACTATAGTATTGTCTATAGTCCAGTCAATAGTCCAGACTATGATCTAGTATATAGTAAAAACTATATTCTAGCCTAGTCTGTAGTTTAGTTTATAGTCAATTCTATAGTCTGACCTATAGTCAAGGCTATAATATAATATTTTTAAGCGAATTTTAAGGGATTGTCACAGTATTAGATTATTCCATTGTCATACAATTACTAAAGGAAGTCTTTATAATTTCTGTCAAGCCTAATCATTTACATTCATTTGTTCTGACTATATCGACATCGACCAAGCAGCTTAAGACAATTAATGGCAAATATTTGCATAATCATTTTGATACACAATCAGCATTATTCCATTACAATTCAATTAAAAATTTTGCAAATATTTGTCAGCACGATTTGCAATGTCCACATGTCCACGTATATACATATGTATTATATGTATGTATATATATTTATGTATTTAAGCAATTTACATTTACATGATTTTAATAGAAATATTTTGTTGAATCAAAGATTGAGATGATAAATATCGATGATAATTAATTTTGAAATATATTGACACCTGTACAAAACACATTGGCATATATACTACAATATTAGGGGTATAACAAAAGTTTGTTCTTAGTATCACTAATTCCCTTAATAGGGCTTTAAAAAATCGAATGTTCGAAAGACTGTCAACAAAAGCATTTAATAGAAATAACAATAAAAGCTAAGGAAGTTATTGCCCTAATGTACTCACTCAATGCACCAATATCATATTAAGAACTTACATACATATATATACTATATATTTTTTTAGTCCAATTAACTTACCTGTACTCTGTGGTTTTCTTTGTCACACACATATATGAAGCCCAATGCATCTGTGGTCACACCCCATGGATAATTAAATTTACCATCTGCGGTACCTTGTGAACCGAATGCCCGCAGAAAACGTCCTTGCGGATCAAGAACTTGTATGCGATGATTGTATCTATTATAATTTGATAAATATAAATGATTAATTAAAAATTTTACAAATGACAAAACGCGATTATAGAACTAATTAATGAATTTTATTGGAAATTCAAGTTTACTACGTTGTACAAAATAGGAAAAGAACGGGTTGGATACTTTAAAATCTTAATTTGAAAAATACCTACTAATCAATATAGTCTATAGTCAAGAATACATTCAAGTCTATGGTCCAGGCTATTGTTTCCTATAGCAAGACTATCGTGTGTTGTATAGTCTAGACAACTATCTAGTCTACACACCAGACTATAGTATTTTGTATATAGTTCCGACAATAGTCTAGTCTATAGTCTAGTCTATAGTCTAGTCTATAGTCTAGTCTATAGTCTAGTCTATAGTCTAGTCTATAGTCTAGTCTATAGTCTAGTCTATAGTCTAGTCTATAGTCTAGTCTATAGTCTAGTCTATAGTCTAGTCTATAGTCTAGTCTATAGTCTAGTCTATAGTCTAGTCTATAGTCTAGTCTATAGTCTAGTCTAGTCTAGTCTATAGTCTAGTCTATAGTCTAGTCTATAGTCTAGTCTATAGTCTAGTCTATAGTCTAGTCTATAGTCTAGTCTATAGTCTAGTCTATAGTCTAGTCTATAGTCTAGTCTATAGTCTAGTCTATAGTCTAGTCTATAGTCTAGTCTATAGTCTAGTTCTATAGTCTAGTCTATAGTCTAGTCTATAGTCTGTCTATAGTCTAGTCTATAGTCTAGTCTATAGTCTAGTCTATAGTCTAGTCTATAGTCTAGTCTATAGTCTAGTCTATAGTCTAGTCTATAGTCTAGTCTATAGTCTAGTCTATAGTCTAGTCTATAGTCTAGTCTATAGTCTAGTCTATAGTCTAGTCTATAGTCTAGTCTATAGTCTAGTCTATAGTCTAGTCTATAGTCTAGTCTATAGTCTAGTCTATAGTCTAGTCTATAGTCTAGTCTATAGTCTAGTCTATAGTCTAGTCTATAGTCTAGTCTATAGTCTAGTCTATAGTCTAGTCTATAGTCTAGTCTATAGTCTAGTCTATAGTCTAGTCTATAGTCTAGTCTATAGTCTAGTCTATAGTCTAGTCTATAGTCTAGTCTATAGTCTAGTCTATAGTCTAGTCTATAGTCTAGTCTATAGTCTAGTCTATAGTCTAGTCTATAGTCTAGTCTATAGTCTAGTCTATAGTCTAGTCTATAGTCTAGTCTATAGTCTAGTCTATAGTCTAGTCTATAGTCTAGTCTATAGTCTAGTCTATAGTCTAGTCTATAGTCTAGTCTATAGTCTAGTCTATAGTCTAGTCTATAGTCTAGTCTATAGTCTAGTCTATAGTCTAGTCTATAGTCTAGTAGTCTAGTCTATAGTCTAGTCTATAGTCTAGTCTATAGCCTAGTCTATAGTCTAGTCTATAGCCTAGTCTGTAGTCTAGTCTATAGTCTAGTCTATAGTCTAGTCTATAGTCTAGTCTATAGTCTAGTCTATAGTCTAGTCTATAGTCTAGTCTATAGTCTAGTCTATAGTCTAGTCTATAGTCTAGTCTATAGTCTAGTCTATAGTCATGTCTATAGTCATGTCTATAGTCAGGTCTATAGTCAGGTCTATATTCTAGTCTAGTCTATAGTCTAGTCTATAGTCTAGTCTTTAGTCTATAATCAGGTCTATAGTCTAGTTTATATAGACTAGTCTGCAGTCCAGTCTATAGCCCAGATAAAAGTCCAAAGTATTTGTGTATGTAGTCCAGACTACAGTGAATATTTTTATTTAATTGAATATTAAGGGATATGTTGAAATTTTAATTTCAATGTGTATTTCTGCTGAATTTGTTTAACGCCCTATGTCTGACCTTACATGACCTTATCGTAAATGTCTTTTCGATTATTGACACTTATTAATTCTTAATTATCTTTTTTCTTCTACTTATATCATTAATTATACTTTGCATCAGTTTACAAATATTCATTGCAAAAAAAGAAAGAAAAGCAAAAACTTCATTAATTTATTATGTCAATTGAAAAGTTATTTTTAAAATTTCTTAAGAATTTATTATCCCTTTTATAAGAACGTGGATCAAAAATCAATTGTAGGCTCAATAGCAACGCCAATGATGAATACATTAATAATTAAATTAATTCATTTACCATTAAAGTGGCAGACACATTATTGCAATCAACTTTTGACCTTTAACAATTGTTTAGTAGGTGGGCTCGCAAAAAGGGAGGTTGTTAAATATGAAATTTTGCCAGATTTTAAGTAAGAATTTTAGTAAATGCAGAATTCTAATAATTGCTGTGGTCATACGATATCTAGGAACAAATATTTGTTAATTGCTTTTACATAAGTTTAAAATTTCCTGTCAAAATCTGCTTCAAATTCTTGTGAAATATATCATAAGCAATATTTCATTGTTAGTTTTAAAGACTCAACCCAATTACTCATGTTACCAAATCTATTTATTTATTTCCTCCTATTAGCACCCCCTTAAAAAGCAATGTATTTATGTATATTGAAAACACTTAGACGATTTGATAAATATCAAATTCAAAATATACACAACAATAATGAGAAAAACCCCATTCATTTACCATCGGTTGTTGTAATTAAACTTCTCATTAACAACAACCATTATCCGCTTAGCATTTCCAATTAGATGTTAGAAGTTTGAAAATACAAAACAACAAAAACTTTCATTACATACCATAACACACACAATCATAATGGATGAAAAAAAAGTATTATTTTCGGTATGCTCGTAAATAATGTGCCCTACAGATCTTTTGGTGAAAGTATAAGGAAAGGATAAAACGTATAGGTCAATAATGGACAGTTTCTTAAGGAACCTAAAAGATACTTTGTTAGAGATAATGTTATGGACTAAAAGATTTGAATGCTCGGACCGTATTGTACTCCTCCAACTATAGGGTATAACCAGTTGCCACTATCCAGCAAACATTACTTCTTAAACTCATATTTATTGTCTATCTATAGTCTAGGAATTAGTCTATGGATTAGCCTGTCGACTAATATATTGACTAATTTGTGGACTATTCTATGTATTACTCTATGTATTAGCCTATGGATTAGTATATGTATTAGCCTATGTATTAGTCTTTGTGTTAGTCTAATTACTAATCTATGTACTAATCTATGGAGTGGTCTATGGACTCCTCGATCGATTTGTTTATGGACTTGTCTATAGACTAAACTATGGACTAATCTATAGAACAGTCTATTATGTAGTCTATAGACCAGGCTAGTCCATGGGCTAGTCAACGAACTAAGCTATAGGCTAGTCTATGGACTATACTATGAACTAATCTATGGACTATTCTATGGATTGTTCTAAGAACTAGTCTATGAACAAATCTACGGAAAAGTCTATGGACTCGTCTATGAAATAGTATATGAACTAGTCTATGGATTAGTTTATGGATTAAGTTATGGATTGGTCGATGTATTTATCTATGAATTAGTTTATGGACTCGTCGATCTACTAGTTTATGGACTTATCAATGGAGTATCTATAGACTAAACTATGGATTAATCTATAGCTTATATTATAGTCTAGTCTATGGGCTAGTCTATAGACTAGTCTATGGACTATGAATTAGTCTATGGACTCGTCGATCCACTAGTTTATGGACTTATCTGTGGACTAATCTATGGACTAAATTATGGATTAATCAATAGCATAAATTATAGTCTAGTCTATGGACTAATCTATGGGCTAGTCTATTGACTAGTCTATGGACTAGTCTGTGTACTAGTCGATGGACTAGTTTATGGATTAATCTATGGGTTATAATATTAATCGATGGATTATTATTATATCTACATTATGACCAAGACTATATACCAATCCATATAAGGACTGGTCTGTGAACTTGTCTATCGACTAGTTGTTGACTCGTCTATGGTCTATTGACTATGTAATCTATTTACTACTCAATTGCCCTAATCCACAAACAAGTCTAGGAATTAGATGACATTTCTAACTGAACAGAAGCTATAGACTTAATTTTTCAAGCATTTGTCTTTATGTTTGTTGGGTTATTTCAATACACATACAGTATGTATGTACATTACTTTGTATCGATTCCCCAAGTACAACATAGTAAGAGAACTTGCTCCAGCTAATATATTCCTTTTGCCTTTAAGTCTTCTTTTTGTTTAATACAATATTGAATGTTTAGTAATTTCTGTATTTGTTTGGTTACTTTTCTCTTTGTGCTAAACTATTCATACCAACTTTTAAACAAATGTAATTTAATTAAAAACTTTAATGGATTTTTCTACTGAACTTCCAACATACATACTTACATACTAATGAAATTAATGGGATTTCATTTGAATTTGTTTACACTCACCGATCTGCTATTATATATTGTCCAATACGATTGACCGCTACACCGGCCAAACAATCAAATTCGCCTTCACCATTGCCATATTCACCAAACTGCTTAACGAAGATGCCATTCGAATCGAATACTTGGACGCGATGATTCGACGAGTCGGCGACGACAATGCTATTATCCGGCCCAACGGCTAAGCCGCGTGGCCAGGTAAAAGAACCGGGTTCGCTCCCCCGGCCCCCCAATTGGAACAGCTGTTGACGCTTGCGCAGGTACAATTGCCTAGGGGAAGTACCTGCCACTCCGGTTATACCGTGAGCTGCTGCTGCTACCGTAGGGGAGGTAGGGGAGCCTAGCCCGTTTTTTGAACCGTCATCATCCGATGAACCAAGTTCACTGACCTGCCTTAGAGGCAGACCCAGGCTAAGGCGTCGTGACACATCACTGGCAACGTGGCTACGACTACTGCCGCTGCCACTTGCACCATGACTCGATGTAGATGGCAGGGCCGAAGAAGTGCTACTGCTGCCGAGACCGTCACGTCCACTACCCGAAGGTGTATCTTTAGAGCTCTTATTGCCATATTTGTTCTTCAAATAACGGGCCCAAGAGCTTAAAGCTTCACCATCCTTGCTGTCGTTGTTGGCCAGCGAAGATGTACCAGCACCGCTGCGCGATGATGTGCGATCAATGATGGGAGAGCTGTCACGTGATTTGAGAGCATGTGATGAACGACTGCGTGCTAAATCGGAACCACCATAGCCGCTATATCTGTTGGATACGGGAGAAAACAGATTTTGTGATTAATTTGTAATGCTTTAGAAGAATTTTGGTGTTAAAAAGTTAAATTAAATGTGTGTGTTTGGATTTATTATAAAGTTTAAAATATTCCTTTAGAGAAAATATTTATTAATTTTCGATTTATAGAAAATGTGTAAAAAATAGTAAATTTTTAAAAAATTTTTGATTATTATTTCATTTTTAATTATTATTTCATAAATATTTCTCTAACGAAGATTTTTAGCAAATTTTTTTAGAATTTTTTAATAAATAATTACTTTTTGGAAAATTTTTTTCAGAAAAATTTCAATAAATTTAAGAAAATTTTTAATAAATTTTCCATTTCTAGAAAAATTTTGAAAAATTTTCCATTTTTAAAAAATTTAAAAAAAAAAATTTTTTCCAAAAAAAAAAATTCGAAAACTTTGTAAAAATTCTCAATAAATTCGCGACTTAAAAATTTTCATTAAATTTTAGATTTTAAGATTTCAATAAAATTTTAAATAAATTTTTCATTTTCAGAAAAATGTCAATAAATTTTCAGTTTTAGTAACTAACTAACTAACTAACTAACTAACTAACTAACTAACTAACTAACTACTAACTAACTAACTAACTAACTAACTAACTAACTAACTAACTAACTAACTAACTAACTAACTACTAACTAACTAACTAACTAACTAATAACTAACTAACTAACTAACTAACTAACTAACTACTACTAACTAACTAACTAACTAACTAACTAACTACTAACTAACTAACTAACTAACTAACTAACTAACTACTAACTAACTAACTAACTAACTAACTAACGAACTACTAAATCTAACTAACTAACTAACTAACTAACTACTAACTACTAACTAACTAACTAACTACTAACTAACTAACTACTAACTAACTAACTAACTACTAACTATAACTAACTAACTAACTAACTACTAACTAACTAACTAACTAACTAACTAACTAACTAACTAACTAACTAACTAACTAACTAACTAACTAACTAACTAACTAACTAACTAACTAACTAACTACTAACTAACTAACTAACTACTAACTAACTAACTAACTAACTAACTAACTAACTAACTACTAACTAACTACTAACTAACTAATACTAACTAACTACTAACGAACTAACTAACTAACACTAACTAACTAACTACTAACTAACTAACTAACTAACTAACTACTAAAACTAACTAACTACTAACTACTAACTAACTACAACTAACTACTAACTACTAACTACTACTAACTAACTAACTAACTAACTAACTAACTAACTACTAACTACTAACTAACTAACTACTAACTAACTAACTAACTAACTAACTACTAACTAACTAACTACTAACTAACTAACTAACTAACTAACTAACTAACTAACTACTAACTAACTAACTAACTAACTAACTAACTACTAACTAACTAACTAACTAACTAACTAACTAACTAACTAACTAACTAACTAACTACTAACTAACTAACTAACTAACTAACTAACTAACTAACTAACTAACTAACTAACTACTAACTACTAACTAACTAACTAACTAACTAACTAACTAACTAACTAACTAACTAACTACTAACTACTAACTAACTAACTAACTAACTAACTACTAACTAACTAACTACTACTAACTAACTAACTAACTAACTAACTACTAACTAACTAACTACTAACTACTAACTAAACTAACTAACTAACTACTAACTAACGAACTAACTACTACTAACTCTAACTAACTAACTACTAACTAACTAACTAACTAACTACTACTAACTAACTAACTAACTAACTAACTAACTAACTAACTAAACTAACTAACTACTAACTAACTAACTAACTACTAACTCTAACTAACTAACTAACTGACTAACTAACTAACTAACTAATTAATGAACGTTTCAATGTGTCCAATTTCTTATTAAAACTTTAAAATTTATTGAGAATACTAATTTAAAGAAATTTTTATTAAAATTTCATCAATTCGAAAATTTACGACCACTTTTCCATTAATCTGTCCTTTTTAGAGAAAATTTGCAAATTAATACTTTTTACAGAAAATTTTAGATTTTTTAATTTTATAGAAAACTTTGTCTCTATAACTCTCATAATAAATCCATAAACACACTTGATATTTTCTTTTGAAAACGTTATTATTAAATCTTAAGAAAAAACTGATTAATTTGTTGATGGGTAAATACTTGCATTAACGTCAGATTAAAAGAAATATAAATTATTGTCTAATTTTTAACCAAATTAAAAGGAAATTAAAAAAAATAATTTTGTTAAATTAAAAGAAAACCATATTAATGAGATAATGAAAATTGAACCAAAAAAACGCGAATTTCAAATGAAATATATTATTAAATGAATAAAACAGAGAGAGAAAAATATAGTAATAATTAATTTCGAAATGATAAACAGAAAACGCACTTAATGGCCAGTGAAAACAAAAGAAAATATAAAAACAATAATTAAAGAAATGCAAAATGAAAATGATTTATTCTGTACAAAAATTAAATGAGAAAGAAAAATATTAAAATTAATAATTTTAATATACGAAACATCAAATAGAAATAAATGAGGCGCCTTTACACTAGACAAATTTTGCGACGAAAACAAAAAAAGTTTAAAACGAGGGAAACTAATTGTTTTTTTTTAACAAAGAAAGCGTTTCTGTAGGCGCGCATTTAGAACGAAAAATAAAATGGTTATGACAAATAAACACACGAAAACCGATTAAATAAAATTTTATACAAAAAATTTAGTTGTTTTTGTTTGTATTTACAGCAAATACCCAATAGTTTAAAGATAACTAAATAACTAAAAACCTATAAAAAAAAAATAATAATTATGAAATTTACGAATTTTTTCTCAGTTTTTTTTTCTTCACATAATTTTGGTTTTTTTTTTCTCAAGAAATTTAAAAAAACAAAAAGTTAAACGTTTTTGTGTTAATCTCGCACCTTGAAGCTAAATAAGCAGATGGTGATGCCGTTGTTGGCGACACGGGCTCATCCAAATCATCATCATCGTTGCCAAATTGATGCGAGGAGCGACTACGTGCCAAACGATTGCGACGCTCCTTCATCGCTAAGTAACGTGAACGTCCGGTGCCATAACGTGAATCCGAATCATCGCCGGTGCCATTGGCATCCTCATCGAAAGAGGCATTTGGCGTGTTGGATAGGGATGGTTGCGATACTATGGCGCTGCTCTTGCTTTTATTTAGAAAGCGGCTTGTGTAGCTGGAATTATTTGGTTTTTTTTTTGTTTTTGTCTTTACAATATTGTTTTTCTACTTTATTTAATAATATTTTTTTTTAATTATAAATTTATAAAATAAACAACAAGCAAAACAGGTTTTTCTACAGTTTTATTTTAGAGCCAAATAAAGAATAATTTTGCTTTTTTTTGTATATTTCTTCATTCAATTTAAATTTTGTAAATTTAGTTTTAATATAGAACACATAGAAAATGAAGACTACAGTAGAAACATTTAATAAAAAAACACACAAATAAAGCTTAGTATGAGATAGTTTTGTTGTTAGTGTTAACAGGGAATAAACAGAAACAAACAAGTTAATTAAAGTTTTGTTTTTTAAAAAAACACCATGAGAATTTGAAGAAAATAAACAAAAATAATATTCAGCAAAATTTCTATACGAGATAATAAGAATAAGGAAATAAAAATATATTATGCGTTTAAAAAAATAACTAGAACTATAGTCGCGTCTGACCATCCATATGATACCCTACACTAATCATAAGTACTTTGCATTCTTACAATAAGAGATTATTATGTTTAGATGGACGGACAGACAGACAGACGGACAGACAGACAGACAGACAGACAGACAGACAGACAGACAGACAGACAGACAGACAGACAGACGGACGGACGGACGTACTGAGATCGATAAATCAATTCAGACAGACGGACAGACAGACAGACAGACAGACAGACAGACAGACAGACAGACAGACAGACAGACAGACAGACAGACAGACAGACAGACAGACAGACAGACAGACAGACAGACAGACAGACAGACAGGACGGACGGACGGACGGACTGAGATCGATAATGCAATTCAATACCTATGACCTGACGCTCCGTAGGTAGGGGAGTCCAGCTCGTTTTGTGAACTGTCATCATCCGATAAAACAAATTCACTGAGCTGTTTCAAGAGCAGACCCAGGCTAAGACGTCGATACGCATCACTGGCAACATCGTTACTATCATTATTGGCTAGAAAAGTCATACCAGCACTACTGCGCGATAATATGTGATGGGTGTTGGGAGAGCTAACGCTGCATGCCAAACCCGAATCACCATAGCCTCTAGACAGACAGACAGACAGACAGACAGACATATGTATAGACGGACAGACAGACGGATAGAAGCAAACATATAGTTGTAACGATCAGGGTTTTAGGGCTCTGCAAAGTTTTCCTTTTTAATCGTTTCTTTATTTGTTTTATTTTGCAATATTTTTTGAAACAAAAAGTTTTGCTATTTCAAAGGGGGAGAAAAAAAGTACCAAAAAGGGAAAAATGTTAAAAATGTCATTGATTCAAACTTTTCGAACCAATTTTTATAAAATGTTAAAATTTATTCAGTTTACTTACATAAACTATTGGTGTATAATTTAGAATTCGGATGCTAAGGCTTACAAAGGACCAAATTCGACTAAATATGTAGTTTAGTACTTTTTGAAAACATAGTTATTCCAAATCAATGCAGTTGAAATATCTTTTGAGTTTTATCAATAATAAACACATTTAAACAGAGCATTTTGAGAATTCAGTCATCGAAAAAACTCTGTTCCTGGGAGAAAAAGTAAGGAATGGTACTTTTTTATTAGCACTTTTCACAAACGAAGAATTTATTCAACTATTTCATTAAGAAAAATAATATTTAACCTCTATGGACCTGATGGAATAAGAAACTATCAGGGGGATTTGTTTTGATAATTTTTGTTTATGAAATGGTACTTTTTAAAATTTCTATAAAATTAAAGCTGAAAACATAAAACTTAACATGACTGAATGAGAATCTATGTATAAGAGGTGATTCTTTGATTATTTTTGAATGTTCACTGAAGCAAACGAGATTTGATAAAAGAGAACTTTATGTTACTTTTTCGTCCCTAATATGGTACTTTGTATACCTTACATCACTTTAGTGGGGTGGTTATATTGGGTTTGTGCTGATGTTTGTAACACACAAAAATATTCCTCCTATATCCTCCTAAAGTATACGAATCGGCTTAGAATAATTTTCTGAGGCGATTGCGATATGTCCCTCTGTCTGTTGAAATCAATTTTTTAAGTTATCCCAACTTTGGGGTACACTTACTGTCCGTAACCTTTAATCTGTGTTAGCACAATTAATAGCCTCCTAAGGACCCTGATAAAGGACTTAGAACTGTCTGCAATGCAGAAGATATCGTAATAATTTTAAAGATAAAGGATCCAAATTACTTGTGTAGAAGAGCCGAGGAGGCTCTGAATACGGCCTTGAACTGGGCTCAACCGAGAGGCCTCAATGTTAACCCGCCGAGGACGGAAGAAGATAAAAATTTCTACTTATACTTTCTGGGCAAGAAGATACCGGTGACAGACAAAGTTAAGTACTTGGGTATAATCCTGGAAATTAAAGTGGTGACACCACATAGAGTATAGGATCAACAAGGCACATCGGTGCTGGGCGATATGTAGGAGATCTGTTGGCATGAAATGGGGTCTTAGTCCTACTATGACAAATTGACTTTATAAAAGTGTAATTCTAGTTTATGCTTCAATAATCTGGTGGAATGCTTTGGACAAAATGTGTAATATCAAACTACTACAGGGAGTTCAGCGTACATGCTGCTTGGGTGTAAGTGGTGCCCCATGTGAAACATATTTCAGATATGAGGCGGCACTTACAGCCGAACGGCTCTTTATTTTAGGCGAACTGGCCAAAAGTGGTTATAGGCATAGCATCAATGTATACTGGACACATTGGTAGGTTATACGCAATCATCGCATGTGCCTGATCGCATACAAGACTAGAATATGTCGGAAATTTTGAAACGCTGATTACAGATAGAATGTCTTGGTCAAGCGGGTTTCTATATTGAAGAACCAGAAACAGAAATATACCACCGTTTATATAATCACAACACAAACTTCCAGTTAGAAGTCCGAGTAATAATGGATGATGTAAATTGGATTAAAATAAATATGGCGCCCACAGGTGATACAATTAAATCTAATATCCTATTGGATTGTAAGAAAGCTTTAACTGAATATTCTCCCAGAGTTAAGATTTACATCATATGGGTACCAGACCACTCGGGAGTAGTCGTCAACGAAAGGTCGAAATTATGTGATATTATTCCGGAAAAAACATTCCTGACTAACACTGATTCTTTGGATTTGATGCAGTATACATCTTCCTATCAACCTAACTTACTGGCCCTATTCAAACTACGAAACTTTGCAACAGTATAAGTGAGTAGTGTTATTAAGATATTTCCATTAGTTCATGGATTTTGTAAAGATTTAGATAGTTATTTACCTATATAGTTTCTCTTTTAGTAGATGACTTTAAATATTACCCAAAATATTTGTTTAACTTTAATACTTAATATGTTAAATATATATTTCTTAAACAAAATAACACGCTTTCTTATAAGTCACAAAATAATACCATTCTTTACATTTTACAAAATTGTTGCTTTTGTCTGCTTAGAAGATTATAATTTAAGCTACTTAGGACAAAATGAACGCCAGAACGAATGTGACTAAAAAGTAAAACTTTTCAGTTTTTTATTTTTTCAACTTTGATTTTTGGTCATAATTTTTTTTAAAGCCCTCTTCTATGTATATATGCCACTAACATTAAATTATAAAAACAAGGCGTTAAAGTGTTTAACTATAAACCACAAATTTGTTAGGACAATGTCTCTAATACCCTAAAGTAAGAAGACTTAGCTATGGCCGACCGATTTAAAACTATTGCAAAGGGTGCGCATCATGCCATGATCCCCACACCAATCTGATACAACTTAAAGGCTCATAAATAGGAGTAATCAAAATAAATATTTTCTCAAATTCGTTTTAAGAAACCAGAAATTATAGAATTGCATTTCATTTAATTTAGCATCCATATAAATTTAAATTTCCCCTTCTTTATTTATATTCCTTAATTAATTGTCTTCAATAAACACACACACAAAAACCCCATAATTAAAATCAAACTAAATTTTGACAATAAAATCCTATTAAAAATCTTAAATTAAATAAATAAATTGATTTCAAACACTTTAAATCTGAAGGACATCTACAAATAAACTAAATCAAATACTACTCTCTTTGTATTCTATTATAAGGTATCAAATGACCAATTTATATTAAATCTTAATTTGATATTAAATCTCTGTTTACTTTCTAAGATTACTTTTTGTGTGTGTGTATTAACTATCTTTAAGAACCCAGGAATTAAGTAGAGAAGAATTAAATTTACGGCAAAAAAAAAACTTTCTTTTTTTAAAAATCAAAAATAACAGGAAAGAAAAATAACTAAGACTTTTTCTTTTGTCCTCTATTCCAGGACGTTATAAGCAAGCGTATCACATGACAATTGTAAACTATATTAGTGCTACTATTATTAGGGAGGTCTAGCACTTAATACAAAAGTTATAACTGAAAAATTGTATAAAAGATCTTACACTTTCAAAATAAGCATTACATAAAAAACCAAATCGTAAAAGCAACCCCCTTAATATATGTTTATATTAAAGTTTACACTTAAAGAGGAAGCCAGACATAAATTTTAAATTAAAGACAACTAAGAATGTATATCCGACTATATTGTCCCTTATACTAGCCATGAAAATATTTTTAATTTATGTCAGAAGTCTATAGTATAATCACTAGCCTAGTATAGAGTCCTGTCTATGGTCTAGTCTAGTGTACAGTCTAGTCTACAGTCTAGTCTATATTCTGATTTATAGTCTAATTTATAGCCTAACCTACAATCCAGTCTGTAATCGAAACTAGTAGATAACCTAAAGTCTAGTCTATATTCTAGTCTTTAGTCTAGTATATATTCTAGTCTTAAGTCTAGTCTATAGTCTAGTCTAGTCTATAGTCTAGTCTAGTAGTCTAGTCTAGTCTAGTCTATAGTCTAGTCTAGTCTAGTCTAGTCTAGTCTAGTCTATAGTCTAGTCTAGTCTATAGTCTAGTCTAGTCTATAGTCTAGTCTAGTCTATAGTCTAGTCTAGTAGTCTAGTCTAGTCTATAGTCTAGTCTAGTCTATAGTCTAGTCTATAGTCTAGTCTATAGTCTAGTCTAGTCTATAGTCTAGTCTATAGTCTAGTCTATAGTCTAGTCTATAGTCTAGTCTATAGTCTAGTCTATAGTCTAGTCTATAGTCTAGTCTATAGTCTAGTCTATAGTCTAGTCTATAGTCTAGTCTATAGTCTAGTCTATAGTCTAGTCTATAGTCTAGTCTATAGTCTAGTCTGTAGTCTAGTCTATAGTCTAGTCTATAGTCTAGTCTATAGTCTAGTCTATAGGTCTAGTCTATAGTCTAGTCTATAGTCTAGTCTATAGTCTAGTCTATAGTCTAGTCTATAGTCTAGTCTATAGTCTAGTCTATAGTCTAGTCTATAGTCTAGTCTATAGTCTAGTCTATAGTCTAGTCTATAGTCTAGTCTATAGTCTAGTCTATAGTCTAGTCTATAGTCTAGTCTATAGTCTAGTCTATAGTCTAGTCTATAGTCTAGTCTCTAAGTCTAGTCTATAGTCTAGTCTATAGTCTAGTCTATAGTCTAGTCTATAGTTAGTCTATAGTCTAGTCTATAGTCTAGTCTATAGTCTAGTCTATAGTCTGTCTATAGTCTAGTCTATAGTCTAGTCTATAGTCTAGTCTATAGTCTAGATCTATAGTCTAGTCTATAGTCTAGTCTATAGTCTAGTCTATAGTCTAGTCTATAGTCTAGTCTATAGTCTAGTCTATAGTCTAGTCTATAGTCTAGTCTATAGTCTAGTCTATAGTCTAGTCTATAGTCTAGTCTAGTCTATAGTCTAGTCTATAGTCTAGTCTATAGTTAGTCTATAGTCTAGTCTATAGTCTAGTCTATAGTCTAGTCTATAGTCTAGTCTATAGTCTAGTCTATAGTCTAGTCTATAGTCTAGTCTATAGTCTAGTCTATAGTCTAGTCTATAGTCTAGTCTATAGTCTAGTCTATAGTCTAGTCTATAGTCTAGTCTATAGTCTAGTCTATAGTCTAGTCTATAGTCTAGTCTATAGTCTAGTCTATAGTCTAGTCTATAGTCTAGTCTATAGTCTAGTCTATAGTCTAGTCTATAGTCTAGTCTATAGTCTAGTCTATAGTCTAGTCTATAGTCTAGTCTATAGTCTAGTCTATAGTCTAGTCATAGTCTAGTCATCTAGTCTATAGTCTAGTCTATAGTCTAGTCTATAGTCTAGTCTATAGTCTAGTCTATAGTCTAGTCTATAGTCTAGTCTATAGTCTAGTCTATAGTCTAGTCTATAGTCTAGTCTATAGTCTAGTCTATAGTCTAGTCTATAGTCTAGTCTATAGTCTAGTCTATAGTCTAGTCTATAGTCTAGTCTATAGTCTAGTCTATAGTCTAGTCTATAGTCTAGTCTATAGTCTAGTCTATAGTCTAGTCTATAGTCTAGTCTATAGTCTAGTCTATAGTCTAGTCTATAGTCTAGTCTATAGTCTAGTCTATAGTCTAGTCTATAGTCTAGTCTATAGTCTAGTCTATAGTCTAGTCTATAGTCTAGTCTATAGTCTAGTCTATAGTCTAGTCTATAGTCTAGTCTATAGTCTAGTCCATAGTCTAGTCTATAGTCTAGTCTATAGTCTAGTCTATAGTCTAGTCTAGTCAGTAGTCTAGTCTATAGTCTAGTCTAAAGTATGAATGGGTTTATTGCTAGTGAAGAAAGTAGTGTTGACACTAGTGGCGAAAAGTATTAACAACAGACGCAAATATTTTACACCTCTTTATATCACTGTAGAATGTTGCACAAGATTTGTTAATTTGTACCACAAATAAATATGAAAAAACAGTTAAAGAAAAGAAATGTTTTTTTTTGGACAAAATGAGAAACTTAAAACTTTAGGGTTTTTAAAGAAATTGTATACCTATTTATAGCTGGCAACCAGGTGGTATAACTGAGAAATTCAAGGTTTGAAAAAAAGTATAATAGTTTTGAAAACAGAAAACGAAAAGCTTAAACCTTTTTTAAACTTGCTTATTAAGTGGTAACAGAAACTAGTTTTGTCAGTACTTTTAATTAGCTGAAACTTCTCAATCCTCCTTCCTAGTTAGTTCCCAATCTCATGAAAACTTTTCACTTTTCTTTGGTGGAGAAACAAAAAATCAGCCTTTAATTTGTTTACACAATTTAGGCTTAACTTTTCATTTCTATTGTATTTTGTTGTGATTGTGTTGACACTGTTTTTTTCTTATTTACTTTTTTCCACAATTTTCTTTTGTTTTCCAAAAGTAGTGAAAAATGTATTGTGGCATTTCTAATGTTTTGTTTTGGTGGTAAATAGAATTTTCAACAATAAGATTTAGAAGAAATAATACACGAAATTTAAGTTAATAATACTGAGTTTCCTTACACTACTTCGTTTGGGAGTTTTCGCGTCTTTTGTTGTTTTTTGAAGACAGAAGGACAGACGTTTTATTATGGTTGCTCTAATTGAACTATTTGCTATATCATAATATCATGATCATGAGAGAATATTTTGAGAAAATGTTTATATCTTGTTACTCTTCTCAGTTTACCAACTGGGTTTTAACTAACAAATGAAAGGATGGATGGACAGATCGATGAACGCACATATATAAGGACGGATGAATAGATGTGTGGATGGACAGACGTGCCTAGTGGTATTATAATTTTACAAATATCTAGAATATTAAATATTTAGAATCTATAAACTTTAAAGAACCTAGGGGCAAAGTTCCTGTCTCTATTGCTTTACTTTCTCTTATTTGAAGGACATAAGAGAAAGATTTATTTAAACGTATTTATTTGACATCGTGATGCATTTAAAAAAAGTGATTCTTAACAGGATTGGTGCACTTTATGTAGAAACACTAAACACTTCTTAGTTTTCACTTTTTTAGATTTTAACAAATTTCGTACTTTCAAATGACATTTCTATTCAGCTCTGGTTCTCACCATTAGTCATCTGCAGCTTTCTAGACATAGACTTTCATTGTATAATTAGTTGAAATTTGTTGATTTATATTCTCTGAACATTTAGATTTTTGTGTTGTTCATCTTAGGAAAACACTGAGAGGGAGTTAAGTAGAGAAATAATATCTTTTGTATTTTATTTCTACATATTTCATTGTATAAATGTTAAAAGGTATTTTTAGTTATATGACTGTTGGAAATGCTAAATGTCGCCAACATTTTTTAGAAGAAAATATTTGTAAATTTAAATGCAAATCAATTTTATACAATTTCATTCAGAGCTAAAAATAATATTTTTTCTAGCATTTCTTTATAAGCTGTTTTTTCTATACTCATTAGAAAATAAAATTCTTTATCTTACACGTGGGTATATAAAGTTATAGATAATTTACATAATCGTTTTATATTTAATTAAATTGATTTGCATTTATCAGATATTTAAAGTTTAGGGGATTTTTTTTTTTGTAGAGAGGGCTTGAATTAATGAGTTTGTATAAATACTTATGTATAATTGATGTAAAATAATTGAAAGTATTTATAAAATATGTATAAATATTAAAAATAAGGAACAACATGACGTATGAGTATTAAATAATTATTCAATATTACGTATACGGCATGTGTATGTGTAGTACGATTTCAAGATAATAAAATTTGAGCATTGAAATTAATCGGAGAATAATGAAGTAAATATGCCAACTGAATCAAAAACCATAGAGGATTAACTGAGATAACTATATGTTGGGAATGTGTTGATAACACATAAGCTGGAGACAGCTTGTGTGTGGGCCTTGCCACTCATACACTCACTTATGAATATATCGGTTGAAGGGTATGTGTGAGTGGTATTCTAGTTCTATTTATCGATAATTTCTTTGTCTGGGCTTATATCGGGGTTTACTCTATTTATAATTAAGGAAAAAAATACAACAATATTTACATATTCATGATTAAATTTCCGTGTTTTTTCTGAAAATTCATTAAATTATTATAGAAAATTTGCTGAAAATTAAACATGTTTATTAATATAAAATTAAAAATAAATTAATTCACCAATTACAGCCTCTTGTATTAATATCTGTACATTCCCAAATGTGTATAAAAAGGAAACCCTTTTGTTTTATATAATAAAGAACGATGCAAGTTAAAATCTCTTAACTGACAAACTAAAATCAAACTATGCCTTATTTAGCATAAGTGATAGTAAGTTAAATGTACTAGTTCCACGAAATATTTGTCAAAAAAGCAGAAGTTTTCCTGACAAAAGCTATTGATTTTCATGGAAACTGTTACAACACGAACTGAACACTACCTCTAAAGGACTAGTGCTTTCGTAAATGTCAGTTAAGAGTTCCTTAAACATATATGTACATATTTCTCGGTGTGTTAAAGTGTTAAAGGTCTTTTCCCAATTAAATGAAGAAATATGTAATAAAATTAACATTTTTGGAACTTGTGCTCCCAATTTGTATACAATTTACACATGACTGCAAAAAACTATTTACAAAAAATTTATTATTTTGAACTAACAACTCACAAATCATTAAAGAAAAAGTTATTTAGAAAAAAACTCAAAATATTTATTAAATATTAAACAAAGCTAGTTTCATATAAAACAAACAACAAAACAAAGTTAATATTAATATTAACAAAAAAAAATATTATTATTATAAGAAAAGAAAAATCAGCATGTAACAAAAGTTCTAGTTTAAAATGAGATGCCAAGATTTGTTTAATTTATTTAAAATAAACAAATAAAAAAATAAATATTTATGTTGATTGTTTATGAAACATCACGTAAAACATCCACAAGCCGCCTTCTGTATCTTGACCTGGGTCTACTAATATATGGGATACTAAAGGGTAGACTGAGTATCAACAACGACATTAAACAAAATGCGATACATTCCATTCAAATAAGAAGATGACGAAGTAATAAAAATAAAAAAAGAGAAGAGTAAGAAGACATAATTAAAAAAACAGCAACAACAAATTAACACAAACATTTAATGTACAAACAAATAGTTCAATGTTTGTCTTTTTGTGTTTAAACACTCATGGTAAGAATATAAGGCAAGGAGCGCGAGTCAGTATCTAATTTTGAGATCCAATAGTTTAAACTAACTAACTAACTAACTAACCTAACTAACTAATAACTAACTAAGCTAACTAACTAACTACTAACTAACGAACTAACTAACTAACTAACTAACTAACTAACTAACTAACTTAACTAACTAACTACTAACTAACTAACTCTATAACTAACGAACACCTAACTAACTAACATAACGAACTAACTAACTAACGAAACTGAACTAAACTCACTAAACTAACGAACTAACTAACTAACTAACAATAACTAACTAACTAACTAACTAACGAACTAACTACTAACTACCTAACTAACAACTAACTAACTAACTAACTAGACTAACTAACTAACTAACTAACTAACACTAACTAACTAACTCTAACTAACTAACTACTAACTAACTAACTAACTAACTAACTAACTACTAACTAACTAACTAACTAAACTAACTAACTAACTAACTAACTAACTAACTAACTAACTAACTAACTACTAACTAACTAACTAACTAACTAACTAACTAACTACTAACTAACTAACTAACTAACTAACTAACTAACTAACTAACTAACTAACTAACTAACTAACTAACTAACTAAACTAACTAACTACTAACTAACTAACTAACTAACTACTAACTAACTAACTAACTAACTAACTAACTAACTAACTAACTAACTAACTAACTACTACTAACTAACTAACTACTAACTAACACTAACTAACTAACTAACTACTAACTAACTAACTAACACTAACTAACTACTAACTAACTAACTAACTAACTAACTAACTACAACTAACTAACTACTACTAACTAACTAACTAACTAACTAACTAACTAACTAACTAACTAACTACTAACTAACTAACTAACTAACTAACTAACTAACTAACTAACTAACTACTAACTACACTAACTAACTAACTAACTAACTAACTAACTAACTAACTAACTAACTACTAACTACTAACTAACTAACTACTAACTAACTAACTAACTAACTAACTAACTACTAACTAACTACTAACTAACTAACTAACTAACTAACTAACTAACTAACTACTAACTAACTAACTAACTAACTAACTACTAAACTAACTACTAACTAACTAACTAACTAACTAACTAACTAACTAACTAACTAACTAACTAACTAACTAACTAACTACTAACTAACTAATACTAACTACTACTAACTAACTAACTAACTAACTAACTAACTAACTAACTAACTAACTAACTAACACTAACTAACTAACTAACTACTACTAACTAACTAACTACTACTAACTAACTAACTAACTAACTAACTAACTACTAACTACTAACTAACTACTAACTAACTAACTAACTAACTAACTAAGCTAACTAACTAACTAACTAACTAACTAACTACTAACTAACTAACTAACTAACCTACACTAACTAACTAACTAACTAACTAACTAACTACTAACTAACTAAACTAACTAACTAACTAACTAACTAACTAACTAACTAACTATACTAACTAACTACTAACTAACTACTAACTACTAACTAACTAACTAACTTAACTAAAACTACTAACTAACTAATCTACTAACTAACTATCTATCTAACTAACTAACTAACTAAATAACTATCTACACAATCATGACTCGTCTTGGAACGGAAATAATTCGCAAATTGAAAAAAGCTTTTTTATACCCTTAGGAGCGGTTTCGGAAAAAATCGACGGATGGGTCGCTCAATTCGTCTACTATTTGGATGATGTAGTTGTTTTCAATAGGAGAATCGGTTACTGCTTCACTATATAAGATTTTCATTGTACATCTCTTGGACTAGACGGTCCAAAAATCTCTACCCCGCTGTTAAGGGTCAACAAGACTGATAACTATCAGGGAACAAGCTATTTTTATACTCATGCCAATAAAATTTATCTGATTTTTTATAGGCAAAGCCAATTGAATTTCTTCACAGAACACATTTGAGCAGAGGCCTTAAGGTATAAAAATTCATATAAATATTTTCAACAGAAAATAACAACTATGTAGCGTAGATTTCCTTTAAAAGTGCTACAAATGTTGGGTGCCTCGATAGGGTAGTTGGTAGTGTGCTAACCTATCAGTCTGGAAGTTTTAGTTCGATTTAAACCAGAAAATCTGTTCTGCTGCACTACAAGGGGCATATGGTCATGGTAAATTAGATTAGAAAGTAATTTGTAATTCCATTGAAATGCTTTATATTTGTATCGCCCCTTGCTACCTTATATTTATTTGCATGAGTGTGTCAAACATAAATTTGCTCTTAATTTTAAAGGTATTATGATCAAATAACTTTTTTTTCATATATATTTTTTTTTGCTTGTTAAATTGCCAACTTAAGCAAAATAATAGAAAGAAAAAAATAAAATTTATACAAAAAGAAAACAAATAATTTGGTTGCATTTATTTACCTAGACGCTTTCAGCTTATGATTGTGATACTTGTTTTGAAAAAGAAATTTTTATACTGATTTTGATTGATTGCTTGATTGATTTGATTTGAGACATTCATTCATACAATTTAAATACAAAATATATTCACTGTTTGATTGATTAATATTAATTGTTTGAAAATATATAAATGACGGAGTGTAGTGACCGATTTATAATGAATTTAAATTGGGTACCATATTTCAGTTTTGTTATTATTATTATTATTTTTTTGTCGTTTGTAAAAACATTAAAGTATTATGTGGCAGTTATTATTTATTTTGTTTTTTTTTTTATTTTTTTGCAGTGATTGGCTTAATTTATTTGTGTTTTTGATAATGGATGAGTTTATTTTTTTTTAAGATTTTTTACAGTCAATTAATTTAGTCGGCGTTTTTTTGTAATTTTTTTTTTTAATTTAAATTTTTGTTTTTTTATTTGATTTATGAAAATGTTAAAAATTTGACGAGTATGCGCAAAACGACACGAACAAAGAACACAAGTGCCAAAATGTTAAATCCTATATTACGCAGATATGTGAGGCTGCTATAAATACACCCAGAAAAATAATTATTTAAACATGTTTTTCTTCAGCTGATGATTATTTTTATATATACAATTAATGATTTAAATAATAGAAATATTAAAAAATTATGATATCATATGAATTTTATACATAACGAAATAACGAGCATTAGTTCCAACATGCTGGGGCTAAGGTGGAAACTTTCATTCGTTCAAGGGATCTGTAAGTATAAACATACTAATTTCGGATTTTATTAGGAGATCATGCATCACTATAATCGAGTGGATATTATGCGCTTCCACACAAAAACCTCAAGTACAGTTTAGACCAGGTATGGAAAAGTTAATACTATTTCTTCGATTTCAGTACATTTTGTGACATCGCAAAATATCGCGATTGGTTCATAGACTAGTCCATAGAACACAGTAGATTAAATAGACTAGTCAATACTAGTCTACAGACTAGTCTAATGGGCAAGTTAATAGTCCATACATTAGTTAATAAGCTAATCCAGAGACTAGTTAATAGACTATTCAATGGACTAGTTACTATACTAGTCCATAAAATAGTTAATATACTAGTCCGTAGATTTGTCCATAGACTTTTTAATAGAAAAATCCATAAATTAGTTAAGGGGCTAGTCGATAGACTAGTTAACATACTAGTCGATAGACTAGGGAATAGACTAGTCAACATACTAGTCCATAGGCTAATCACTAGGCTAGTCAATAGAATAGTACACAGACAAGTCAATATACTTGCTCAGTACATAGACTAGTCAATAGACCAGCTGATAGTCTAGTCCACAGAGTAGTCAATAGACTAATATATAAACTAATCTATATATTAGTCAATAAACTAGTCTGTTGACTAATCCATACACAATTTAGACTAGTGAATAGACTAGTCCATAGACTACTTAATAGAACAGTCCATACATAAGTTAATGTATAGTTAGACTAGTCCATGCATTAGTTAATGGGTTAGACCAATGACTAGTCCATAGAATAGTTAGTAGACTAGTACATACACCATTAAATTGATTAGTTACTAGTCTAGTCAATAGAAATGTCCATTAATATACTCATTCAGTGTATAGAGTAGTCAATAGACCAACTCATAGTCTAGTCCATAGAATAGCCAATGGACTAGTCCATAAACTAGTCTTTAAACTAGTCCACAGATTAGTCAGCCCTTAGACAAGTTTATAGACTAATCCTTAGTATAGTTAATAGATTATTTAATATATCTGACCATATACAACCTATTAGACTAGTCAGTATACTAGTTAATAGACTAGTCCAAAGACTAGTTAATAGAATAGCCCATACATAAGTTAACTTAAAGTTAATATACTTTTCGATAGTCTAGTCAACAGTCTAGTATATAGACTAGTTAATAGAAAAGTCAATAGACTAATCAATAGACTAATTAATAAATTAGTCCTTAGTCTACTTAATAGAATAGTCCAGACATTGGATAATGGACTAGTGCACAGGCTAGTAATGGACTAGTTAATAGACTAGTCAATAGATTACGTAATAGAGTGGGCTAGTCATGAAGTGCATTTGGCCAATTAATACGAATTATTCATTAATTACGTTACTAAAAACACCCTCGTCCGCCCTATTCTCCAGACGTAGTAACGAGAGACTTTCTTATTTACAAACTAGAACGAGATGACTCGGATTTAAGAGATTTGGCTTCTAACATCTCACAAACAAATTGCTATTTTCATGACCTCGATAAATATTTTCCTTTTATTCAAAAACATATATTTTTTTCCAAAAAATACTATAGACTAGACTATAGACTAGACTATAGACTAGACTATGACTATAGACTAGACTATAGACTAGACTATAGACTAGACTATAGACTAGACTATAGACTAGACTATAGACTAGACTATAGACTAGACTATAGACTAGACTATAGACTAGACTATAGACTAGACTATAGACTAGACTATAGACTAGACTATAGACTAGACTATAGACTAGACTATAGACTAGACTAGACTAGACTATAGACTAGACTATAGACTAGACTATAGACTAGACTATAGACTAGACTATAGACTAGACTATAGACTAGACTATAGACTAGACTATAGACTAGACTATAGACTAGACTATAGACTAGACTATAGACTAGACTGTAGACTAGACTATAGACTAGACTATAGACTATGCTATAGACTAGACTATAGACTATACTATAGACTAGACTATAGACTATACTATAGACTAGACTATAGACTATACTATAGACTAGACTATATATTAAGAAAGAGACAGGCGAACAGACATGTCTAGATCGTCTTAGAATTTAATAAGAATATATGTACTTTTGTGGGTCTATGATCAGTATTTCGATGTGTTACAAACGGAATGACAATGATGGTGGGTATAAAAAGTAAATTTTTTTTCTAATAAAATTTCATGTAAAATACAAGAACAGAAATGTTATCCAGATCACAGAAGATCACTCCACATGTAGTAGTTGACAGTGCTGTAAATAATATCGTTTAAATCAAAACTTTTAGGAACAATAATATTGAGTATCTTCATAAGATACAAAAGGTTAAAGGTCAAACAAATACTATCTGCCGGAAATGACAAAAAATCCTCCTTAACTTTAAGATCCCGTCAACTATTAAATCATAGAAATACTACTGATATTATTTCTGTTCTTTTTTTAAATTAATTAAATGACTTTAATGTTGACATATTTATGATGTTTTGCAATTTTAAAATACAATAATATTTTATTATTATTATTTTGTTCAACTATATTGCACACTGTCACAGTTATTAGTAAATATATGGTAAATTATAACTTAATTATTAATAAACATGTTTATGGATTATTTTAAGCGGAAATTGTATTAATAAATAATTAGTGTTTTTAAAAAAATATATATAAATTAATAGACAATTTTTTAATTAAGTAGAACTAATTAATAGTTATAAATTCATTGCACTTTAATATTAATAAAAAAATAATATTTAAATAATAAAAAAATGAGCATACAAAAGCTTAACCAAGCCAATTAACATAATTATTGGTTTTTAATTGAAAATAAATTCGCAAAAAATAATAAAGAAAATTGTAAAATTGTATTAAATACCTGCTGCCGGTGGCACTGCTACCGCCATAACGATCTTCAGTATCGTGATGTGAAGCAGGAACTGGACGCTGACGTGTTGTTGAGGTAGTACCACTGTAACCACTGCTAGCGCCACTGCTTGAAGGTGTAGCGTAGTTGGAGGAGGATTTCGAACCCGTATCATCGCGCGAACTACGTCTCGAATCGAGACGATCGCGATACGAAGATGCGGTTGAACTTCCTGCCGATACACCAGATGTAGCAGCACTCGATGAGGGCTTGCTGACACTGTTGACTGTGGTCTTAGCTGTAGGCTTGTCATCGACCTCATCTTCAGACTCTTCCGTAGATGTTTCCTCTTCGCTACTAGACTCTGATTCGGCTTTGCTCTTGTCGGCTGCTGGTGTACTATGTTGTGGCAAGAAACGGCTAACAAATGGTTTCTTTTCAGTGGTAGCAGTAGTGCTTGCAGCTGTTGAGGCTGCCGGCCTACTGGCTGTGCTACGTGCTGGACTCTCGCGTGCTGTTGAAAATCTAGCCGCTGAGGGTGCCCGGCCAGCGGCAGCTGCTGCTGAACTGGCTGAACTTTCAGTGGAAGCACTTGAGTCACTGCTGCCGGAACGTGTAGTCTTCTTGACGGCTGCTACTTGGGCTGGTACTGGTGCTGTTGATTTTGACTGTTGAGTAGGAGTAGGAGATCCATCAGATTCTTCTTCATCAGAATCGCTGACAGCCTAACAGTTTTGTTTTTTATAGGTTTTCAGAGTATTTTGTTTTTTTAAATATTTGTTAAATTGTTTTTTGGATGCAATTGTTTATTTGGAATTTTTGTAATGATGTTGTTGTTATAACAGTTCATTTGTACAATGAAAGGCGAAAAAGAAATAGTGAAAGATTAGAGAACTGTGAGATATGTAAGTCAATGTAGGAATTTAATAATTAATAAAAATATAGAGTGAAGTAAAATCGGATACAGCCGATCTTTTAGATAACTCAAAATATTAATTTTTTTACGCTCAATATCATAGAAAATTGAAAAAGTGCCAAAAATAGTTCTTTAAATTAAATTTTCGCTTAGAACTTCAACTTAAAGCTTTTAGTTACTTTTTTGCCTTTAAAAGCCTATTAATTGTAAATACTCCTTTCTTACTTTCATTTTAGGAAATTCTTGTATGTTTTTATTCCTTAAACAAACGCAATCATCATTTGACATTTTCCTCAACAATAACAACATTAAGCATAAAAGGAGCGGAAAGGACAGAAAAAGATAAAAGAAATAAGAAAAGTAAAAACGGTCATAACTGACCGTGTTATACCCTAAAGAAGCATAAGTATTTTGGAAGATTTTTAAAACCTTTAGACCACTTTACAAGATATTACGAACAACTATGCTTTATATGGCGATAATACTCAGTATCAAAAACACATCCCAAATTTGTAATTGAACTGTGTGGGAGCTGAAAAGCTGAAATTAAGAACCATATCAACAAATACTGAACAAGACAAGCAGTCGAACTAGAACTGAACTAGAACTGAACTAGAATTGAACTAGAACTGAACTAGAACTGAACTAGAACTGAACTAGAACTGAACTAGAACTGAACTAGAACTGAACTAGAACTGAACTAGAACTGAACTAGAACTGAACTAGAACTGAACTAGAACTGAACTAGAACTGAACTAGAACTGAACTAGAACTGAACTAGAACTGAACTAGAACTGAACTAGAACTGAACTAGAACTGAACTAGAACTGAACTAGAACTGAACTAGAACTGAACTAGAACTGAACTAGAACTGAACTAGAACTGAACTAGAACTGAACTAGAACTGAACTAGAACTGAACTAGACTGAACCAGAACTGAACTAGAACTGAACTAGAACTGAACTAGAACTGAACTAGAACTGAACTAGAACTGAACTAGAACTGAACTAGAACTGAACTAGAACTGAACTAGAACTGAACTAGAACTGAACTAGAACTGAACTAGAACTGAACTAGAACTGAACTAGAACTGAACTAGAACTGAACTAGAACTGAACTAGAACTGAACTAGAACTGAACTAGAACTGAACTAGAACTGAACTAGAACTGAACTAGAACTGAACTAGAACTGAACTAGAACTGAACTAGAACTGAACTAGAACTGAACTAGAACTGAACTAGAACTGAACTAGAACTGAACTAGAACTGAACTAGAACTGAACTAGAACTGAACTAGAACTGAACTAGAACTGAACTAGAACTGAACTAGAACTGAACTAGAACTGAACTAGAACTGAACTAGAACTGAACTAGAACTGAACTAGAACTGAACTAGAACTGAACTAGAACTGAACTAGAACTGAACTAGAACTGAACTAGAACTGAACTAGAACTGAACTAGAACTGAACTAGAACTGAACTAGAACTGAACTAGAACTGAACTAGAACTGAACTAGAACTGAACTAGAACTGAACTAGAAACTGAACTAGAACTGACTAGAACTGAACTAGAACTGAACTAGAACTGAACTAGAACTGAACTAGAACTGAACTAGACGGAACTAGAACTGAACTAGAACTGAACTAGAACTGAACTAGAACTGAACTAGAACTGACTAAACTGAACTAGAACTGACTAGAACTGAACTAGAAACTGAACTAGAACTGAACTAGACTGAACTAGAACTGAACTACGAACTAGACTAGAACTGACCTAGAACTGAACTAGAACTGACTAGAACTGAAACTAGAACTGAACTAGAACTGAACTAGAACTGAACTAGAACTGAACTAGAACTGAACTAGAACTGAACTAGAACTGAACTAGAACTGAACTAGAACTGAACTAGAACTGAACTAGAACTGAACTAGAACTGAACTAGAACTGAACTAGAACTGAACTAGAACTGAACTAGAACTGAACTAGAACTGAACTAGAACTGAACTAGAACTGAACTAGAACTGAACTAGAACTGAACTAGAACTGAACTAGAACTGAACTAGAACTGAACTAGAACTGAACTAGAACTGAACTAGAACTGAACTAGAACTGAACTAGAACTGAACTAGAACTGAACTAGAACTGAACTAGAACTGAACTAGAACTAGAACTGAACTAGAACTGAACTAGAACTGAACTAGAACTGAACTAGAACTGAACTAGAACTGAACTAGAACTGAACTAGAACTGAACTAGAACTGAACTAGAACTGAACTAGAACTGAACTAGAACTGAACTAGAACTGAACTAGAACTGAACTAGAACTGAACTAGAACTGAACTAGAACTAGAACTGAACTAGAACTAGAACTGAACTAGAACTGAGCTAGAACTAGAACTGAAACTAGAACTGAATTAGAACTGAACTAGAACTGAACTAGAACTGAACTAGAACTGAACTAGAACTGAACTAGAACTAACTAGAACTGAACTAGAACTGAACTAGAACTGAACTAGAACTGAACTAGAACTGAACTAGAACTGAACTAGAACTGAACTAGAACTGAACTAGAAACTGAACTAGAACTGAACTAGAACTGAACTAGAACTGGAACTAGAACTGAACTAGAACTGAACTAGAACTGAACTAGAACTGAACTAGAACTGAACTAGAACTAGAAATGAACTAGAACTAGAACTGAACTAGAACTGAACTAGAACTAGAACTGAACTAGAACTGAATTAGAACTGAACTAGAACTGAACTAGAACTGAACTAGAACTGAACTAGAACTGAACTAGAACTGAACTAGAACTAAACTAGAACTGAACTAGAACTGAACTAGAACTGAACTAGAACTGAACTAGAACTGAACTAGAACTGAACTAGAACTAGAACTGAACTAGAACTAGAACTGAACTAGAACTAGAACTGAACTAGAACTGAATTAGAACTGAACTAGAACTGAACTAGAACTGAACTAGAACTGAACTAGAACTGAACTAGAACTAAACTAGAACTGAACTAGAACTGAACTAGAACTGAACTAGAACTGAACTAGAACTGAACTAGGACTGAACTAGAACTGAACTAGAACTGAACTAGAACTGAACTAGAACTAGAACTGAACTAGAACTGAACTAGAACTGAATTAGAACTGAACTAGAACTGAACTAGAACTGAACTAGAACTGAACTAGAACTAGAACTGAACTAGAACTAGAACTGAACTAGAACTGAACTAGAACTGAACTAGAACTAGAACTGAACTAGAACTGAATTAGAACTGAACTAGAACTGAACTAGAACTGAACTAGAACTAAACTAGAACTGAACTAGAACTAAACTAGAACTGAACTAGAACTGAACTAGAACTGAACTAGAACTGAACTAGAACTGAACTAGGACTGAACTAGAACTGAACTAGAACTGAACTAGAACTGAACTAGAACTGAACTAGAACTAGAACTGAACTAGAACTGAACTAGAACTGAATTAGAACTGAACTAGAACTGAACTAGAACTGAACTAGAACTGAACTAGAACTGAACTAGAACTGAACTAGAACTGAACTAGAACTGAACTAGAACTGAACTAGAACTGAACTAGAACTGAACTAGAACTGAACTAGAACTGAACTAGAACTGAACTAAACTAGAACTGCACTAGAACTGAACTAGAACTGAACTAAACTAGAACTGAACTAGAACTGAACCAGAACTGAACTAGAACTGAAGTAGCCAACAAACGGGTTCTGACCATCTGACTTAAAGAAAGTACATTAAAAACAAACATTTCAATATGGTGGTATAGGGTATACAAAATATATATATTTTTTGTATTTCTATAATATTTCTGTTGATTATAAATTCCAGACATTGACAGTGAAATGAGACCGAATAAATTGTAAAGAATAGAATAAAATGAAATGATAGCAATGTTAAACAATGATTATGCATAATATATCATTAGAATACAAAAGGACACATGAAGAGGGAAATGATTGTTGGTTGGTTGTCCTAATGGTAAATGGCACAGGAGTACAAATGTTTTTATATACATATTTACAATACAATAGATGAGGCACGAGCGCAGACAGCCTGAATGGCTGGCTGGCTGAATGGTTGGATGGTTGGCTGGAATGGAAGCTTTTTGATGCGTGTTTATGGTTTGTTGCATGAATGTGATTTGTGATACAAGTAATTTTTGTTATTAGATAACAGGAGGGAAGAAGAATAAAATTAACAAGCACAATGATTTATTTTATTTTATTTAATTTTTTTTATTATTAAAGGGACATCAGAAATTCAAAATTATGTTTAGAATAAAAAAACGTATATATAAAAGAAAAATAAGAAAAAGTTGTGGTTATAGCAGAGAAGAATAAAAAAAAAACTCAAAACAAGTGTAACGAAAATAAAAAAAACGTTATTTATGCAAATGAATTTAAATATTTAAGAAATATAATCAAAAAGGAAAACATAATCAAATTAACATCACTGCCAAACAGAAAAATAAAAATTTATATAATAATTGTAATCGTTGTGTATTGTTAGTTTTATTTTCTTCAGCTCGATTTCATAACAACAAAAATTAACATGATCCAAATGTTTAAAATTTAAAAAAAAGAGAAAGAGAGAGTAGAAATTAAGTCAAACAATTTAAAATTAAAATTTTCTATTATTTTTAACAAAATCAGGTGTTTAAATCAGCAAACAAATAAATCAAAATAGAATATAATTTTTTTATATTTTCGTTTATTTATTTATTTTTTTAATTTCAATTAACATAAAGTTAGACAATATTTTAATCAAATTAGCATTTTATAAATATACTGTTTTTATGTTTTAATTTATAATTCAAATACATAACGAACGTTGTCGACAAGAGCTGTTAGGTTTAGGAAAAAAAATCAAGGTTTTTTTTAAAGGTTATAAATATTGTAAAATTCTAGCAAAACTTAATTTCATTTCATATTTTTTAAAAATATTAAAAAATTGTTTTATTTTCTGATGTCCTTTTATTTAAAATAAAATAAATCCAGGCTGACCTTTAATATTTGTTTTTTTTAGTTTGTGTTTAGTAGGAAAAAAAGTGTATTGGTTATTCAAATAATCACTATAATTGGTTATATTTATTTATTTATTTTTTTCTTAGTTGCTTGTTGTCTTTTAACAGTTTAATATTACAGTTTGTAAAGTAAACTTAGAATATTGCATAAGCCAATCTATAAATTTTTTGCTTAAATGTTTACATATCATTTGCCATAAAAGAAAACTAAGAAAACCAAAGGTTGTTTAATCCTAAAATCCTTTACAGAAATATTTTGGGGAAGTATGCTAAAAGCATACCAACTAGTCTAAAGACCAGTTCATCTAATTTCGACTAGTCTCTTGACTAGTTTAATAACTAGTATATAGTCTAAACTTTCGACTACTCTATTGAATAGGTTATAGATTAGTCTATTGAAAAGTCTACAGAATAGTCCATAGGCAACTCTAGGAAATAGTATATAGTGTAGTCTAAGAACTAGTTGTTAGACTAGTCTTTTCACTATTATAAGGACTAAACCATAGACTACTCTATTCACCAGACAATGAATAAGTCTATTGACTAATATATTGAAAAATCTTTAAACCATCCTATGGACAACTCTAGGAAGTAGTATATAGTGTAGCCTAAGTACTAGTTCTTTGACTACTCTATGGACTATCTATGGATTATTCTATTGACTAAGTTTAGGAACTAGTATATAGACTTGTCAACGGACTAGTCTTACGGGTTAGTCTATTGAATAAATTCTTTAAAAGTCTACAGACAAGTCTATGACTTAGTCTAGGGATTATTCTATGTGCTAGTCTATGGAGAAGTCTACTGACTAGTCTATAGACTATTCAATTAATTGACTACTCAGTGGACTACTTTATTATAAGTCAATGGTCTAGTCTATAGTTTAGCTTGTAGTCCAGTCTATAGTTTAATCTACAGTATAGTGTATTGTCTAATCAGTAGTCTACTCTATAGCCTAGCCAACAGTATAGTCTGTAGTTTAGTCTATAGTCTAGTCTATAGTCCAGTCTATAGTTTACTCAATAGTCTAGTATATTGTCCAGTCTATAGTCTACTTTGTAGTCTAGTTTGTAGTCCAGTCTATAGTCTAGCCTATAGTCTAGTCTATAGTCTAGCAGGTAGTCTAGTCTGTAGTCTAATCTGTAGTCTAGGCTATAGCCTAGCCTACAGTTTTGTCTGTAGTCTAGTTTATAGTCTAGCCTATAGTCAAATCTATAGTCTAGCCTATAGTCCAGTCTGTAGTCTAGTCTATAGTGTAGTCTATAGTCTACTCTGTAGTTTAGTGTAGTCTAGTCTATAGCCTAGTCTATAGTCTAGTCTATAGCCTAGTCTATAGTCAAGTCTATAGTCTAGTTTGTAGTCTAGTATATAGTGTAGTCTGTAGTCTAGTCTATAGTCTAGTCTATAGTCTAGTCTATAGTCTAGTCTATAGTCTAGTCTATAGTCTAGTCTATAGTCTAGTCTATAGTCTAGTCTATAGTCTAGTCTATAGTCTAGTCTATAGTCTAGTCTATAGTCTAGTCTATAGTCTAGTCTATAGTCTAGTCTATAGTCTAGTCTATAGTCTAGTCTATGTCTAGTCTATAGTCTAGTCTATAGTCTAGTCTATAGTCTAGTCTATAGTCTAGTCTATAGTCTAGTCTATAGTCTAGTCTATAGTCTAGTCTATAGTCTAGTCTATAGTCTAGTCTATAGTCTAGTCTATAGTCTAGTCTATAGTCTAGTCTATAGTCTAGTCTATAGTCTAGTCTATAGTCTAGTCTATAGTCTAGTCTATAGTCTAGTCTATAGTCTAGTCTATAGTCTAGTCTATAGTCTAGTCTATAGTCTAGTCTATAGTCTAGTCTATAGTCTAGTCTATAGTCTAGTCTATAGTCTAGTCTATAGTCTAGTCTATAGTCTAGTCTGTAGTCTTGTCTATAGTCTAGTCTATAGTCTAGTCTATAGTCTAGTCTATAGTCTAGTCTATAGTCTAGTCTGTAGTCTAGTCTATAGTCTAGTCTATAGTCTAGTCTATAGTCTAGTCTATAGTCTAGTCTATAGTCTAGTCTATAGTCTAGTCTATAGTCTAGTCTATAGTCTAGTCTATAGTCCAGTATATAGTCTAGTCTATAGTCTAGTCTATAGTCTAGTCTATAGTCTAGTCTATAGTCTAGTCTATAGTCTAGTCTATTGTCTAGTCTATTGTCTAGTCTATAGTCTAGTCTATTGTCTAGTCTATAGTCTAGTCTATAGTCTAGTCTATAGTCTAGTCTATAGTCTAGTCTATAGTCTAGTCTATAGTCTAGTCTATAGTCTAGTCTATAGTCTAGTCTATAGTCTAGTCTATTCTAGTCTAGTCTATAGTCTAGTCTATAGTCTAGTCTATGTCTAGTCTATAGTCTAGTCTATAGTCTAGTCTATGTCTAGTCTATAGTCTAGTTCTATAGTCTAGTCTATAGCTAGTCTATAGTTAGTCTATAGTCTAGTCTATAGTCTAGTCTATAGTCTAGTCTATAGTCCTAGTCTTAGTTAGTCTATAGTCAGTCTATAGTCTAGTCTATAGTCTAGTCTATAGTCTAGTCTATAGTCTAGTCTATAGTCTAGTCTATAGTCTAGTCTATAGTCTAGTCTATTAGTCTATTCTATCTAGTCTAGTCTATAGTCTAGTCTATAGTCTAGTCTATAGTCTAGTCTATAGTCTAGTCTATAGTCTAGTCTATAGTCTAGTCTATTAGTCTCAGTCTATAGTCTAGTCTATAGTCTAGTCTATAGTCTAGTCTATAGTCTAGTCTATAGTCTAGTCTATAGTCTAGTCTATAGTCTAGTCTATAGTCTAGTCTATAGTCTAGTCTATAGTCTAGTCTATAGTCTAGTCTATAGTCTAGTCTATAGTCTAGTCTAGTAGTCTAGTCTATAGTCTAGTCTATAGTCTAGTCTATAGTCTAGTCTATAGTCTCAGTCTATAGTCTAGTCTATAGCTAGTCTATAGTCTAGTCTATAGTCTAGTCTATAGTCTAGTCTATAGTCTAGTCTATTGTCTAGTCTATAGTCTATAGTAGTCTATTAGTAGTCTTAGTGTCTATAGTCTAGTCTATAGTCTAGTCTATAGTCTAGTCTATAGTTCTAGTCCTATAGTCTAGTCTATAGTCTAGTCTATAGTCTAGTCTATAGTCTAGTCTATAGTCTAGTCTATAGTCTAGTCTATAGTCTAGTCTATAGTCTAGTCTATAGTCTAGTCTATAGTCTAGTCTATAGTCTAGTCTATAGTCTAGTCTATAGTCTAGTCTATAGTCTAGTCTATAGTCTAGTCTATAGTCTAGTCTATAGTCTAGTCTATAGTCTAGTCTATAGTCTAGTCTATAGTCTAGTCTATAGTCTAGTCTATAGTCTAGTCTATAGTCTAGTCTATAGTCTAGTCTATAGTCTAGTCTATAGTCTAGTCTATAGTCTAGTCTATAGTCTAGTCTATAGTCTAGTCTATCGTCTAGTCTATAGTCTAGTCTATAGCTAGGTCTATAGTCTAGTCTATAGTCTAGTCTATAGTCTAGTCTATAGTCTAGTCTATAGTCTAGTCTATAGTCTAGTCTATAGTCTAGTCTATAGTCTAGTCTATAGTCTAGTCTATAGTCTAGTCTATAAGCTGTCTATAGTCTAGTCTCGTATAGTCTAGTCTATAGTCTAGTCTATAGTCTAGTCTATAGTCTAGTCTAGTCTAGTCTATAGTCTAGTCTATCGTCTAGTCTATAGTCTAGTCTATAGTCTAGTCTATAGTCTAGTCTATAGTCTAGTCTATAGTCTAGTCTATAGTCTAGTCTATAGTCTAGTCTATAGTCTAGTCTATAGTCTAGTCTATAGTCTAGTCTATATTCTAGTCTATAGTCTAGTCTATATTCTAGTCTATAGTCTAGTCTATAGTCTAGTCTATAGTCTAGTCTATAGTCTAGTCTATAGTCTAGTCTTATCGTTCTAGTCTATAGTCTAGTCTATAGTCTAGTCTATAGTCTAGTCTATAGTCTAGTCTATGTCTAGTCTAGTCTATAGTCTAGTCTATAGTCTAGTCTATAGTCTAGTCTATAGTCTAGTCTATAGTCTAGCCTATAGTCTAGCCTATAGTCTAGTCTATAGTCTAGTCTATAGTCTAGTCTATAGTCTAGTCTATAGTCTAGTCTATAGTCTAGTCTATAGTCTAGTCTATAGTCTAGCCTATAGTCTAGTCTATAGTCTAGTCTATAGTCTAGTCTATAGTCTAGTCTATAGTCTAGTCTATAGTCTAGTCTATAGTCTAGTCTATAGTCTAGTCTATAGTCTAGTCTATAGTCTAGTCTATAGTCTAGTCTATAGCCTAGTCTATAGTCTAGTCTATAGTCTAGTCTATAGTCTAGTCTATAGTCTAGTCTATAGTCTAGTCTATAGTCTAGTCTATAGTCTAGTCTATAGTCTAGTCTATAGTCTAGTCTATAGTCTAGTCTATAATCTAGTCTATAGTCTAGTCTATTGTCTAGTCTATAGTCTAGTCTATAGTCTAGTCTATAGTCTAGTCTATAGTCTAGTCTATAGTCTAGTCTATACTCTAGTCTATACTCTAGTCTATAGTCTAGTCTATAGTCTAGTCTATAGTCTAGTCTATAGACTAGACTATACTCTAGTCTTTAGTCTAGTATATAATCTAGTCTACAGTCTAGTATATAGCCTAGTATATAGACTTGTCTATAGTCTAGTCTAGTCTAAAGTATAGTCTAAAGAATAGTCTATAGTCTTGTCTAAAGTCTAGTCTATAGCCTATTCTTTGGCCTATAGAATTGGATCCGAAATCTCTAGCACCTTTAAAAGAATTCAAGTATTTCAATACTGATGGGGCATGATGAGGCATGCTTCCCCTTTTGCATCTCAAGAAGAAAATAGACAACCAATTATAGTGAAATTGTGTAGTAGTAGTACAGAGTATTAAATGAAAATCAATCTTAAGCTTAATAAATAATACAAAAATAAGAAATGTTGTATTAAATCTCAGGTATACAAGTTAAAAGTTATTTGTGATTTTCTTTCTCAGTTTTGTTTTTTAGTTTAGGTTCTTATAAAAAATTAAAACAAAATTTAGTTGTTAACATAAAGAAAATAGTAGTAAATGTAAATAAAAAAAATCGAAAAATAGTAATATGTATTAAACTCCAAACAGGGGGATAGATGTGAATCGAAACAAAGAAGAGGACAATACAAAATAAACTATTAAATTAAATATAAATAAGTTTTGAGAATATAAAAAAAGGTTAGCAAAAATACAAATTTGTATACGTATGTTTAAGTAGTATTTATAGTATGTTTCCCAAAGGAAATTAATTTCCAAAAAAAAAAAAAAACACATTTTGTTTTTTCTTACTTCTCATTTATAAGAAACATTTTTGACTATGTTTGAGAACATGAAAAGAAATGAAAATTGTAAATGGTTGTCATAGTCAAGAATTTTTATTATAAATGAGTTGGTAAGTTTTTCCAAAAAAAATAATAATAAAAGATTTAAATAAGAAAATAAGTACTTATTTTAAAAACGAGTTAGGGGGAAGTTGAGTTGGGAGTAGATTTGAATAGTGCGAAGATTTATGGGAAACTATTGTTAAAGGCAATATTACTGGAGTTTGAAGGATAACTAACATTTAATAAATATTTTTAACACTATCACATAAGAAATACTATTTTTTTACTATGGACAAAAAGTTTGTTTATTCCTATAGAGGAATAGTAGTGACTGCAAAAAACTAGTTTTATAACTGCTTACTAGTTGTTAATAGTCATTATCAGTTCTATGAAAATTATACTTCTAATACCCTAACTTCATCTTGTCCTAAAGAAATCAAAAATTATTTGGAAAGAAACTCTCCTGAATCAATCTAATTACTTAAGGAACTAATTGTATGTATTTTCTTTTCAATCTTCATCTGTTACCTCTTCTTCAGTTTCTTCTTCCTCAGTTTCGGTTACCTCTACTACTTCCTCTATTACTTCCTCTATTTCCTCTTCCTCTACCTCTTCTTCACTTTCTTCCTTTTGATTTTCGGAGGCTTGTGCTTCTATATTATCTGATCTTAAAGAATTTTCATTATTATTGTTTAGCTGCGTTTCATTATTGTTATTATCGCTGTCCTCCTTAATAGCGGGAACATCTCTGATATCGGTTTCTATAACTTCTGTGTTAGTGTTATCTAATGTTTCAACATTTTCGTCTACCTTTTCTTCCTCTACTTCTTCCTCCTCTTCAGTTTCTTCTTCCTCTGTTTCGGTTTCTTCCTCAGTTTCTGTTTCTGTTTCAGTTTCTGTTTCCTCTTCCTCGCTAACTGTTTCAACATTTGTTGGCTGTTCTACGCTAAGTTGTTCATTCTGTGGTTGCTGCTGCTCTGTACTATTACTAGCAATTTGTTCTTCCTCTTCTTCTTCCTCCTCTTCGGATTCAGTTTCTTCCTCATCTTCATCCTCTTCTTCCTCCTCTTCTTCTTCTTCATCATCCTCATCATCTACCTCTTCAACTCCCCCTAACGCTACTTGACTAATGTTATTATTGTGTTTACCACTACTACTACTACTGCTAGGATTGTTATCTTCTTCATTTGTTTCAACCACACTCACCTCTATCCTGGGTGGAGTCCTACGCACGGGTGATGCATTGTGAGAACTACTTTCACTCTCTTCACTGTTAGCCCCAGGGGCAACACTATTACGTTTTAAAGCACTCACACGATCGGCTGCTGGTCTATCCGTTGACTCAGCGGCGGCCGCTGCTGCTGCTGTTGAAGAACTGGGTGCATTCTTGTTTTGACGCTTAATGCGACTGATTTCATCATCTTCGGAAACTTGTCTCTGAGCGGCAGGCGGCTGTTGTTTAGGTCTTTGCATTGAAGCTTTTTGAGCTTGAATAGCTGCTTGTACGGCAGCCTGAGCCGCTGTATCGACCTTCTTTTCCTTCTTCTCCTTGCCTATATCGGCTAGACGTTGTACAACGCGGGCACAATCACTCAAACGTATAATGCCACTAAGCTGACCCCTGGAAGCATCCTCGCTATCACGCACTTTATCCTTTTGTTTCTTCTCCTCCTGTTGACGCTGCAGCTGTTGCTGTTCGTTATCGGAGTCATCGTTCTGGTGGGAACGCACGAATCTTGAACGGAAACGTGATTTACCCGAACGTGTCGATTGATCATTATCGTAATCGTTATCATAATCATAATCGCCACCTCCGCCACCACCACGGCCATAACGGCTGGAACTGCTATCGCCATAGCGATCGTTATTAATGCGCACTGGACGCTCACCAAAGCGGCGACCACCCAACACTGGCTCATCATTATAACCAATACGTTCCTCCTGCTGGCGAAACTGTGACGCCAAACGATGATCACTCTTCGAACGCATCAAACCGGGTTGTAATGATGAGGGCGGTGCCAAGTGAGAGCTACTGGCCGATCCCGTACTCGAATGTGGTGTTATATTCAGGTCACCAAATGTGGCCAAATTCATGACCAATTGATTGGGATCAATTGAAACTAAAAAGCGTACACGACGACTATAATCGGAATTTTCATATTCGAAATGTCTCAAAAATTCCACCGTCTTCAAGAAGATCTCTTTCGTATCCATCAGTTCACAATCGTCCCATTCAACTGTCTCATTCATGTACTTGTCAACAATATCACAATTACTACTGATATTACTGATCTCAGTATCGAGATTCTCTTTGAGTGTATTCAAATTGCGCGATTCGGTGGTGAGGTAGCGATCGATTTCTCCCTTCAACTGATCGGCACGATCCTTAATGGCTTTAGTGATGCGACGATAGATTTCATCGATTTCCTCTGTAGTACTAATACAATTCGTTTGTAAGCTAACCATGTTCTTTTCGATAAGGGCCAAGGAGTCCTGCAGACGATGTAAACTGCGACGAATCTAAATATGAGAGAACGTTAAAAGAGTGAGTAGGCTGTAGTATTAAAGTTTTAAAATTAAAAATTACCTGTGAATTGAAACGTGTAATTTCACGTCGCAAAATGTCCATATGAGCACTTTTACAATCTTCGCAGATTTTCTTTTCACAATGAGCACAAGGCTGCAAATAGGCCTTCTCAGAGCAAACACCACAACGTTCCATTATTTGACCTGCAGAAGAAAAAACAAATGAACACAAATATTAGATAAATTTGAACACGATAAGATATTCGGAAATGATAACACAGATTTCTATATAGAAAATTTTTCAATAAAGTGAACACATTTTCTATAGAAAATCTTTTACAAAAGTAAACCCATTTTCTATAGAAAACTTTTCACAAAGATGAACATATTTCCTATATAAAAACTTTTCACAAAAGTGAACACACTTTCACTTAAGTGAACATATTTTCTATAGAAAATCGTTCTTTAAAGTGAACACCTTTTCTATAGAAAATCTTTCCCTAATGGGAACACCTATTCTATAGAAAATATTTCCCTAATGGGAACACATTTTCTATAGAAAATCTTTCCCTAATGGGAACACATTTTCTATAGAAAATCTCTCCCTAATGGGAACTCATTTTCTATAGAAAATCTTTCCCTAATGGGAACACATTTTCTATAGAAAATCTTTCCCTAATGGGAACACATTTTCTATAGAAAATCTTTCCCTAATGGGAACACATTTTCTATAGAAAATCTTTCCCTAATGGGAACACATTTTCTATAGAAAATCTTTCCCTAATGGGAACACATTTTCTATAGAAAATCTTTCCCTAATGGGAACACATTTTCTATAGAAAATCTTTCCCTAATGGGAACACATTTTCTATAGAAAATCTTTCCCTAATGGGAACACATTTTCTATAGAAAATCTTTCCCTAATGGGAACACATTTTCTATAGAAAATCTTTCCCTAATGGGAACACATTTCTATAGAAAATCTTTCCCTAATGGGAACACATTTTCTATAGAAAATCTTTCCCTAATGGGAAAATCTTTCCCTAATGGGAACACATTTTCTATAGAAAATCTTTCCCTAATGGGAACAAATTTTCTATAGAAAATGTTCCCTAATGAACAAATTCTATAGAAAATCTTTCCCTAATGGGAACACATTTCTATAGAAAATCTTTAATGGTTTTCTATAAAAACTTTCTATAGAAATTTTCTAAGAAACATTTTCTATAGAAAATCTTTCCCTAATGGGAACACATTTCTAAGAAAATTTTCTATGAAAATTTTCTATGAAAATTTCTATAGAAAATCTTTCCCTAATGGGAACAATTTTCTATAGAAATCTTCCCTAATGGGAAAATTTTCTATAGAAAATCTTTCCCTAATGGAACAAATTTCTATAGAAAATCTTTCCCTAATGGGAAACATTTTCTATAGAAAATCTTTCCCTAATGGGAACACATTTTCTATAGAAAATCTTTCCCTAATGGGAACACATTTTCTATAGAAAATCTTTCCTAATGGGAACACATTTTCTATAGAAAATCTTTCCCTAATGGGAAACATTTTCTATAGAAAATCTTTCCCTAATGGGAACACATTTTCTATAGAAAATCTTTCCCTAATGGGAATACATTTTCTATAGAAAATCTTTCACTTAAGTGAACACATTTTCTATAGAAAATCTTTCACTTAAGTGAACACATTTTCTATAGAAAATCTTTCACTTAAGTGAACACATTTTCTATAGAAAATCTTTCACTTAAGTGAACACATTTTCTATAGAAAATCTTTCACTTAAGTGAACACATTTTCTATAGAAAATCTTTCACTTAAGTGAACACATTTTCTATAGAAAATCTTTCACTTAAATGAACACATTTTCTATAGAAAATCTTTCACTTAAGTGAACACATTTTCTATAGAAAATCTTTCACTTAAGTGAACACATTTTCTATAGAAAATCTTTCACTTAAGTGAACACATTTTCTATAGAAAATTTTTCACTTAAGTGAACACATTTTCTATAGAAAATCTTTCACTTAATTCTTTCACTAATGTAAACATATTTTCTTTAGAAAATCTATCTCTATAGAGAACAGATTTTCGATAGAAAATCTTTTTCTTAAGTGAACACATTTTCTATTGAAAAGTTTTCTCGAAAGTAAACACATAAATGAACACATTTTCTATAGAACATCTTTCACATAAGTGAACACATTTTCTATAGAAGTTCTTTCACTTAAGTGAACACATTTTCTATAGAAAATCTTTCACTAATATAAACACCAAAAAGAAAAGATTTTCTATGGAAAGTTTTTCACTGAAGTGAACACATTTTCTACAGAAAATCTTTCCCTAATGTGAAAACATTTTCTTTCAAAAAAGTAAAAATCGATTTCTTGACAACATTTATCTGAAATGTAAATTTAGTTTATATATAATTTTGAATTATTTTTTGTAAAATCATTTATGTTTTTATTTGAATAGTATTTTTAACGTTTTGAGCGCAATAAAATTTGACTCATTCAACCTTCATATATAATGCAAAACTTTAATACTTTTCAACTACTTATGTATTAAATTTCATACAATGATATGTTTTTCTTTTTTTTTTATACGATTTTTCTTTTTTTGTCATAAAAATCTGAAAATCTCTTAATATCATACACCCTGCACTCTTAAGACGAATGTTATAAATTTTCAAAATTATGAAGAAATTTTGAATTTAAATTTTCATTCTTAAGGAAAATATTCAACAAGTAGTCTGAGAGAAGTTCCCTGTTGATACCTTCATAAAAACTTCTTAATAGTTTCTGATACATACACATATATTAAGGATGAAGTAAAGACTTCAAATCATGGGAAATTCCCTTCTAAATCCTATATGTGCTGAGAATTTGTTTTACCAAAATTTACTTTATTCTTTTGCCTTTCTGTTTTGATTTTATAATAGTCTTAAGTATATAAAATTTGAAAACTCTGTGAAAATGTTTCCTTAGTGTTATCATTCTTCTAGTTTTCTTTCAATTTCTCTTTACATTTGATATTGAATATAATGTTCGTTCAATTCCATTGATTCTGTTATTTTACATTTAAAACAACTGTCGACATTAAAAATGTATGTGGTGTTTTTTGTCCCCGTTTAGAGCTGATGTAAACCATACTTAGTATGTCGATATACATACATATGTATCAATACACATGTGTATAAGTATTGTTATATACATGTGTATGTATAAATATTAGGGTGTAATTTTTGTTATTATGTCCTAAATGTCATAATAATCAATTCCTTAAAATAAGATCAAACTTAATAAATTCGTCAAATATCTTCGAAATCTTATTACAGTTTTATATCTAAAAATTTTACAGAAATTTGAAAGCAAATCCATCCCCTATTACAAATTTCCCGATAAATGCTTGAATACAAAATTGTTATAAATGTAAAACAAAAAAAATACTATATAGCGCTGGATGCATTACCAAATCAAATTGTAAAATACGAAAAAAATATATACATACATATGTATATGTCTTCTATATGTATGTAAGTACCCCAGATGAAATCATATGGAAAAATGAATTTACAAATATTATTTTTACATATAATATACATATGAATATGTATGTAAAAGAAACTAACTTGTTCCAAAATGGTTAAACTAACTAAATATAGTTACATGTACCACATGCAGAGCTCTTTTTACTTACTATACCCAGAGTATTGACTAGTTGCAGTAGCTATCGAATTCCTTCTACTATTATATTCGATTCAGCAACTACTATACAGTTACATAGTATGAAACAGTTTAGTAAAAAAGTATACTTTCTACTAAAGTTTCCCTAATGGGAACACATTTTCTAGAGAAAATCTTTCCCTTAGAGGAACACATTTTCTAGAGAAAATCTTTCCCTTAGGGCAACACATTTTCTATAGAAAATCTTTCACTTAGGGGAACACATTTTCTATAGAAAATCTTTCACTTAGGGGAACACATTTTCTATAGAAAATCTTTCCCTTAGGGGAACACATTTTCTATAGAAAATCTTTCCCTTAAGGGAACACATTTTCTATAGAAAATCTTTCCCTTAGGGGAACACATTTTCTATAGAAATCTTTCCCTTAGGGGAACACATTTTCTATAGAAAATCTTTCCCTTAGGGGAACACATTTTCTATAGAAAATCTTTCCCTTAGGGGAACACATTTTCTATAGAAAATCTTTCCCTTAGGGGAACACATTTTCTATAGAAAATCTTTCCCTTAGGGGAACACATTTTCTATAGAAAATCTTTCCCTTAGGGGAACACACTTTCTATAGAAAATCTTTCCCTTAGGGGAACACATTTTCTATAGAAAATCTTTCCCTTAGGGGAACACATTTTCTATAGAAAATCTTTCCCTTAGGGGAACACATTTTCTATAGAAAATCTTTCCCTTAGGGGAACACATTTTCTATAGAAAATCTTTCCCTTAGGGGAACACATTTTCTATAGAAAATCTTTCCTTTAGGGGAACACATTTTCTATAGAAAATCTTTCCCTTAGGGGAACACATTTTCTATAGAAAATCTTTCCCTTAGGGGAACACATTTTCTATAGAAAATCTTTCCCTTAGGGGAACACATTTTCTACAGAAAATCTTTCCCTTAGGGGAACACATTTTCTATAGAAAATCTTTCCCTAAGGGGAACACATTTTCTATAGAAAATCTTTCCCTAAGGAGAACACATTTTCTATAGAAAATCTTTCCTTAAGGGGAACACATTTTCTATAGAAAATCTTTCCCTTAGGGGAACACATTTTCTATAGAAAATCTTTCCCTTAGGGGAACACATTTTCTATAGAAAATCTTTCCCTTAGGGGAACACATTTTCTACAGAAAATCTTTCCCTTAGGGGAACACATTTTCTATAGAAAATCTTTCCCTTAGGGGAACATATTTGCACGATTCTAAAAAATTCTAAAATTTTTTCGCTTAAACTGTAAACTAAATTTTGTGCCCGACTTTTTTGAAATAAACACAAATTTTCTACTTAAAAATGCAAAAAAAAAAAAGAAAATATGAATTGCTATTCATTCATATTTTTCATTTAATATTTCATACAAATGTACATTTTCTCCCCAAATACATTCATTGTATGTATTGTAAATGAATTGTAGGAATTCATACATTCACACAACTACATACATTCATCATACGTCAACAACATTGTTGAAAATTGTTCAATGCATTTGTGTAAAAGAAGAGTAGATATTGTTGGCATATCATGGTAAACAATTTGCAATATAAAGTATGTGTGTATGTATGTGAAGAAGAAAATATCGAAAAGCAATATTACGAACATTTTGTATTACTCTTTTTAACTTCCTTTATAGATTTTAACAATTTTCATTTTTTATACACCTCTAAGAAAGAAAATAAAAAAAATGTTTAAATGATTGGATTGATTTATATGTTTGCTTTTAATATTTTACACAAGTTTTTTCAACACATTTACGTTAAAGGGTCTTTAATCAATTATATTTAAAACTTCTATAAGAAAACTACTTTATGTAAAGCTGAAAACTATTTTTTCGGACTCATAGCATAGTTTTCATTAAAATAAGAGAAAGGAAAGGAAACTATTAAGAATCTTTTACAAATATGAACACTTTTTTCTATATAAATACTTGAAAATCTATAAAACTCTTTCCATTTCTTATTATTAAACTTACCGGAAGTGGGATCTGGTAATTCGCCCGTTATCTCGATATGTAACTCGAGAAAACGTTGAAGTGTTACATTGGTGGGGAATGCCTGAACGCCATTGTAGGGTATACGATGTTCGGCACGACATTCTGGACATTTAACCTAAAAGATTACACAAAAAAGCAAATTATTAAATAAAATAACCATTTTCACATATTTATATAAAATAATTATTTCGTGTATGTTGCCTTGTTAACACTAGTAAAAACCATTTGTAAAATCATAATTTCCTTACAAATGGTTGGTATCTTAAATGTTATCTTTAGTTTATTATATGTCATTTTGTATTTAGAAAACTAATTAATTTTTCTACAATTAATTTTCAATAAAGAATGACAAACTTATAAATAATATTATTACCCTTGAAAGAAGAGTGTTCTTATTAGAGAAAGTTTTTTTAATAGAAAATTTGTTCAAATTAGAGAAAGTTTTTGAACAGAAAATTTGTTCACTTTAGTGAAAGATTTTCTATAGAAAATGTGTTCCCCTAAGGGAAAGATTTTCTATAGAAAATGTGTTCCCTAAGGGAAAGATTTTCTATAGAAAATGTGTTCCCTTAAGGGAAAGATTTTCTATAGAAAATGTGTTCCCTTAAGGGAAAGATTTTCTATAGAAAATGTGTTCCCTTAAGGGAAAGATTTTCTATAGAAAATGTGTTCCCTTAAGGGAAAAATGTGTTCCCTTAAGGGAAAGATTTTCTATAGAAAATGTGTTCCCTTAAGGGAAAGATTTTCTATAGAAAATGTGTTCCCTTAAGGGAAAGATTTTCTATAGAAAATGTGTTCCCTTAAGGGAAAGATTTTCTATAGAAAATGTGTTCCCTTAAGGGAAAGATTTTCTATAGAAAATGTGTTCCCTTAAGGGAAAGATTTTCTATAGAAAATGTGTTCCCTTAAGGGAAAGATTTTCTATAGAAAATGTGTTCCCTTAAGGGAAAGATTTTCTATAGAAAATGTGTTCCCTTAAGGGAAAGATTTTCTATAGAAAATGTGTTCCCTTAAGGGAAAGATTTTCTATAGAAAATGTGTTCCCTTAAGGGAAAGATTTTCTATAGAAAATGTGTTCCCTTAAGGGAAAGATTTTCTATAGAAAATGTGTTCCCTTAAGGAAAGATTTTCTATAGAAAATGTAGTTCCCTTAAGGAAAGATTTTCTATAGAAATGAGTTCCCTTAAGGGAAAGATTTTCTATAGAAAATGAGTTCCCTTAAGGGAAAGATTTTCTATAGAAAATGAGTTCCCTTAAGGGAAAGATTTTCTATAGAAAATGTGTTCCCTTAAGGGAAAGATTTCTATAGAAAATGTGTTCCCTTAAGGAAAGATTTTCTATAGAAAATGTGTTCCCTTAAGGGAAAGATTTTCTATAGAAAATGTGTTCCCTTAAGGGAAAGATTTTCTATAGAAAATGTGTTCCCTTAAGGGAAAGATTTTCTATAGAAAATGTGTTCCCTTAAGGGAAAGATTTTCTATAGAAAATGTGTTCCCTTAAGGGAAAGATTTTCTATAGAAAATGTGTTCCCTTAAGGGAAAGATTTTCTATAGAAAATGGTGTTCCCTTAAGGGAAAGATTTTCTATAGAAAATGTGTTCCCTTAAGGGAAAGATTTTCTATAGAAAAATGTGTTCCCTTAAGGGAAAGATTTTCTATAGAAAATGTGTTCCCTTAAGGGAAAGATTTTCTATAGAAAATGTGTTCCCTTAAGGGAAAGATTTTCTATAGAAATGTGTTCCCTTAAGGGAAAGATTTTCTATAGAAAATGTGTTCCCTTAAGGGAAAGATTTTCTATAGAAAATGTGTTCCCTTAAGGGAAAGATTTTCTATAGAAAATGTGTTCCCTTAAGGGAAAGATTTTCTATAGAAAATGTGTTCCCTTAAGGGAAAGATTTTCTATAGAAAATGTGTTCCCTTAAGGGAAAGATTTTCTATAGAAAATGTGTTCCCTTAAGGGAAAGATTTTCTATAGAAAATGTGTTCCCTTAAGGGAAAGATTTTCTATAGAAAATGTGTTCCCTTAAGGGAAAGATTTTCTATAGAAAATGTGTTCCCTTAAGGGAAAGATTTTCTATAGAAAATGTGTTCCCTTAAGGGAAAGATTTTCTATAGAAAATGTGTTCCCTTAAGGGAAAGATTTTCTATAGAAAATGTGTTCCCTTAAGGGAAAGATTTTCTATAGAAAATGTGTTCCCTTAAGGGAAAGATTTTCTATAGAAAATGTGTTCCCCTAAGGGAAAGATTTTCTATTGAAAATGTGTTCCCCTAAGGGAAAGATTTTCTATAGAAAATGTGTTCCCCTAAGGCAAAGATTTTCTATAGAAAATGTGTTCCCCTAAGGGAAAGATTTTCTTTAGAAAATGTGTTCCCCTAAGGGAAAGATTTTCTATAGAAAATGTGTTCCCCTAAGGGAAAGATTTTCTATAGAAAATGTGTTCCCCTAAGGGAAAGATTTTCTATAGAAAATGTGTTCCCCTAAGGGAAAGATTTTCTATAGAAAATGTGTTCCCCTAAGGGAAAGATTTTCTATAGAAAATGTGTTCCCCTAAGGGAAAGATTTTCTATAGAAAATGTGTTCCCCTAAGGGAAAGATTTTCTATAGAAAATGTGTTCCCCTAAGGGAAAGATTTTCTATAGAAAATGTGTTCCTCTAAGAGAAAGATTTTCTATAGAAAATGTGTTCCCCTAAGGGAAAGATTTTCTATAGAAAATGTGTTCCACTAAGGGAAAGATTTTCTATAGAAAATGTGTTCCCCTAAGGGAAAGATTTTCTATAGGAAATGAGTTCCCCTAAGGGAAAGATTTTCTATAGAAAATGTGTTCCCATTAGGGAAAGATTTTCTATAGAAAATGTGTTCCCATTAGGGAAAGATTTTCTATAGAAAATGTGTTCCCATTAGGGAAAGATTTTCTATAGAAAATGTGTTCCCATTAGGGAAAGATTTTCTATAGAAAATGTGTTCCCATTAGGGAAAGATTTTCTATAGAAAATGAGTTCCCTTAAGCGATAGATTTTCTATACAAAATGTGTTCACTTGAGTGAAGATTTTTTATAGAAAATGTGTTCTCATTAGTGAAAGATTGTCTATGGAAAATGTGTTCACTTGAGTGAAAGATTTTCTATAGAAAATGTGTTCATTTGAGTGAAGGATTTTCAATAGAAAATGAGTTCCCTTAAGTGAAAGATTTTCTATAGAAAATGTGTTCACTTGAGTGAAGGATTTTCTATAGAAAATGTGTTCTCATTAGGGAAAGATTTTCTATAGAAAATGTGTTCACTTTAGAGAAAGATTTTCTATAGAAAATGTGTTCACTTTGGAGAAAGATTTTCTATAGAAATATGTTTATTTGAGTTAAGATTTTTTATGGGAAATGTATTCCCGTAAGAGAAAGATGTTCCATAGAAAATGTGTTCCCTTTAATAACAGATTTTCTATAGAAAATGTGTTCACTTGAGTGAAGGATTTTCTATAGAAAATGTGTTCTCATTAGGGAAAGATTTTCTATAGAAAGTGTGTCCTCATTAGTGAAAGATTGTCTATAGAAAATGTGTTCACTTGAGTGAAAGATTTTCTATAGAAAATGTGTTCACTTGAGTGAAGGATTTTCTATAGAAAATGTGTTCATTTGAGTGAAGGATTTTCTATAGAAAATGAGTTCCCTTTAATGAAAGATTTTCTATAGAAAATGTGCTCACTTGAGTGAAGGATTTTCTATAGAAAATGTGTTCTCATTAGGGAAAGATTTTCTATAGAAAATGTGTTCACTTTAGAGAAAGATTTTCTATAGAAATATGTTTACTTGAGTTAAGGATTTTTTATGGGAAATGTATTCCCGTAAGAGAAAGATGTTCCATAGAAAATGTGTTCCCCTGAGGGAAAGATTTTCTATAGAAAATGTGTTCCCCTAAGGGAAAGATTTTCTATAGAAAATGTGTTCCCCTAAGGGAAAGATATTCTATAGAAAATGTGTTCCCCTAAGGGAAAGATTTTCTATAGAAAATGTGTTCCCCTAAGGGAAAGATTTTCTATAGAAAATGTGTTCACTTTAGAGAAAGATTTTCTTTAGAAAATGTGTTCTTTTAAGTGAAAAATTTTCTATAGAAAATGTGTTCGCTTAGACAAAGATTTTCCATAGAAAATGTCTTCCCTTTAATGAAAGATATTCAATAGAAAATGTGTTCCCTTTAGTGAACAATTTTATATAGAAAATGTGTTCCCTTTAGTGAACAATTTTCTATAGAAAATGTGTTCCCTTTAGTGAACAATTGTCTATAGAAAATGTGTTCCCTTTAGTGAACAATTTTCTTTAGAAAATGTGTTCCCTTTAGTGAACAATTTTCTGTAGAAAATGAGTTCCCTTTATAGAAAATGTGTTCACATTAGTGAACAATCTTCTATAGAAAATGTGTTGCCTTTAGTGAACAATTTTCTATAGAAAATATGTTCCCTTTAGCGAACAAAATTTCTATAGAAAATGTGTTCCCTTTAGTGAACAATTTTCTATAGAAAATGTGTTTCCTTAAGTGAACAATTTTCTATAGAAAATGTGTTCCCTTTAGTGAACAATTTTCTACAAAAATAAGTTCCCTTTAGTGAACAATTTCCTATAGAAAATGTTTTTCCTTTAGTGAAAATTTTTCTATTGAAAATGTGTTCCCTTTAGTGAACAAATTTCTATAGAAAATGTTTTCCCTTTAGTGAACAAATTTCTATAGAAAATGTTTTCCCTTTAGTGAACAATTTTCTATAGAAAATGCGTTTTTTTTAATGAAAGATTTTGTACAGAAAATGCGTTCCTTTTAGTGAATGTTTTTCTATAGAAAATATGTTCACTTTAGTGAAAGACTTTCTCTAGAAAATGTGTTGACATTAGCGACTGTTTTCCCTTTTGTGAGAGATTTTCTATAGTAAATGTAAATAGTTTCTTTGTGAACATCTGTAAAAGCCATTTGTAAAATTTATAACTTATAGCAAATGGTATCTTAAATGATCTTTTCATATTACTTTATGTCATTTTGTATTGAGGAAATTAATTAATTTACAATTAATTTTCATTCATAAATGACAAACTCTTCTAATAATATGGAGCTCTTTTTTAGAGTTGAAGTGAGTAATGCGATGAAATGCATACATGTAGATTTCTCTCGTCAAATTTACAGTAATGAGTCTATAATAATTTATTAAAGTTTTACGCAATTAACGATGTTCCATATATTCATACGATAACATTTTTTTAAGGATTTACTTATAACATAAAATATTCCAATTAAAAGTTGTACAAATAATAATAATAAACCCAGTATTTGTTGTCTTTTGAACAAAAAAAAATATTATGAATACTAATGTTGTTGTACACAAGAGAAGAACATTTAATACATTAATACCGCATGCAACATCAAACACCCACACAAACTGCCGATATTTTTGTAGAAATATGAAATAAATAATTAAAAAAAAATAATTTTTATTGGCCGATATCCAGAAAAACATACGCATACAAGTAGCCATATATTTTTTGTCAAAAAGAAAATAAAATTTAAACAAATATGAAACAGAAACAGAGCCACATAATGAAAAAAGCCAATGGAGATTATATACATAAACATACATACATATGTATATATAAATATCTACATTTGTTTGTGTACAAATGGACTCAACTATGTAAGAGTATGGAAAAAAAAGTCCATTAGAATTGTAATAGTTTCAATTTGTTTCTAATTTGTTCCTAGTTTTGGAGCTTCCAAACAAATTCCTTTAAATTTTCAACTTTTATAACTCTTACCAAAATGATCAGTTTAATTAAATAATTTAACTGATCTCCCTCCTTTCATACACATATGTATCTGTTTAATTTGTGGTTTTTGTGCACAAAAATTTCCATTGAAATTGAAAACAAAACTTTTCTCACTGGTATAATTTATCAAACAGCAACATTTGTTTTCATAACCAAAAATATTATTTCCTAAAAATAGTTATTTGTTCGTAAAATAACTTGTTTTATTAGCAATTAATCCCTTTTGGATTAAATTGTTATTCAATGGTATTGGTATTATGTAAACAATTACTTTTCAAAAAAAAAACTAAGTTTTAAACAACATATGAACATACACCCAGAAAAAAAGGGGAAACAAGTTTTTTAGTTAGGGAATGATTTTGCTATGGAAAATGTGTTCCCATTAGGGAAAGATTTTCTATAGAAAATGTGTTCCCATTAGGGAAAGATTTTCTATAGAAAATGTGTTCCCACTAGGGAAAGATTTGCTATAGAAAATGTGTTCCCACTAGGGAAAGATTTTCTATAGAAAATGTGTTCCCACTAGGGAAAGATTTTCTATAGAAAATGTGTTCCCATCAGGGAAAGATTTTCTATAGAAAATGTGTTCCCATCAGGGAAAGATTTTCTATACAAAATGTGTTCCCATCAGGGAAAGATTTTCTATAGAAAATGTGTTCCCATCAGGAAAATATTTTCTATAGAAATGTGTTCCCATCAGGGAAAGATTTTCAATAGAAAATGTGTTCCCATTAGGGAATGATTTCCTAGAGAAAATGTGTTACCATTAGGGCAAGATTTGGTATAGAAAATAAGTTCCCATTAGGGGAAGAATTAGGAGAAAATGTGTTCCCATCAGAGGAAGATTTTCCATTGAAAATGTGTTCCCATTAGGGAAAGATTTTCTATAGAAAATTTGATCCCCTAAGGGAGAGATTTTGCTACAGAAAATGTGTTCCTATTAGTGAAAGATTTTCTATAGAAAATGTGTTCCCATTAGGGGGAGATTTTCTATGGAAAATGTGTTCCCATTAGGGAAAGATTTTCTATAGAAAATGTATTCCCATTAGGGAAAGATTTTCTATAGAAAATGTATTCCCATTAGGGAAAGATTTTCTATAGAAAATGTATTCCCATTAGGGAAAGATTTTCTATAGAAAATGTATTCCCTTTAGGGAAAGATTTTCTATAGAAAATGTGTTCCCATTAGGAAAAGATTTCCTATAGAAAATGTGTTCCCATTAGGGAAAGATTTTCTACAGAAAATGTGTTCCCATTAGGGAAAGATTTTCTATAGAAAATGTGTTCCCATTGGGGAGAGATTTTCTACAGAAAATGTGTTCCCATTAGGGAAAGATTTTCTGCAGAAAATGTGTTCCCATTAGGGAAAGATTTTCTATAGAAAACGTGTTCCCATTAGGGAATGAATTTTTATAGAAAATGAGTTCCCTTTAGGGAATGATTTCCTATAGAAAATGTGTTCCCATTAGGGAAAGATTTGCTATAGAAAATAAGATCCCATTAGAGAAAGACTTTCTATAGAAAATGTGTGCCATTAGGAAAGATTTTCTATAGAAAATGTGTTCCTATTAGGGAAAGATTTTCTATAGAAAATGTTTTCTCATTAGATAATGATTTTCTATAGATAATGTGTTCCCATTAGGGAAAGTTTTGCTATTGAATATAAGTTCCCATTAGAGAAAGATTTTCTATGGAAAACGTGTTCCCATTAGGGAAAGATTTTCTATAGATGATGCGTTCACAATAAAAGATCAAATAGAATTGATCATGTATAAGTAGTCTTGTTAACACCTGTAAAAGCCATTTGCAAAATTATAACATACTCACAAGTGGTATCTTAAATGTTATCTTTAGTTTATTATATGTCATTTTATATTTAGAAAGTTAATTCTTAATTTTACAATTAATTTTCTATAAAGAATGACAAACTTAAAAATAAAAAATTTTCTTAGAAAAACTAGCCTTAAACACATTTTCTATAGAAAATTTTCTTTCATTTTATACATAAAGTTTTAACGCAATATTGGGTAAGTAAACTTTAAACTAATAAACCAATTCCAAATTCAATATTATTTTTTGAGTGCTACTTAGAAACACGCAAATCGCCCCAAAAAAAAAAAAAAATAAAAATGTAATTACAATTATTGTAAATGTAGAAAGGAACTTACCTGTCGTCTGACATAATCCACCAAACCCTCCATACAGGGTTCCATACAAAAGGAGTGTTGACATGGCAGCAATTTTGGTATGCGATAACGATCCAAACAAACGCAACACGTTAACAATTGTTCAAATTGTTCCATTTTTTACTAAAATTATAAAAGAGAGAAAAAGAAAATTTCCAGTTTAATATTGTTATTTACTGAATATTAAATTAATATACATAATTTAATTTGTTTTATATTATAAATTTCTATTAAATAAAAACGCCAGGAGTTTTTGGTCTAGTTGTTTGGGTTTTTTTTTTCAATTTTAAAGTAATATCGTGCTTTGTGTTTTTGACAACTTTAAAATGTTGTCTTTTTCAAGTATTTTATGAGCGCTCTAGAATTTCTTGAGTTAATTTATGATGGTATCTTTTTACATTTCACCGCTGCGGCTTTAATTTGTATATATGAAGCTAGTATAGTTATTAGAGTTGCCATTGGTGTTGTTTTTGAATTTATTAAAATTATAAACAAAAAATTTTTAATTTTTCTGTATAAGCTTTGCCAAATGAACTTGAGATATTTATGTATAAATGCACTAATTAATGATTGTTTAAAATTTTGTTTATTTCACTTATGGCAACACTGTTAGCCACAAATCGCCTTAGTGCCATCATTAGCATTGAAACTAATCATCTCTGAAAAATTCCATAAAGTATACAAAAAAAATAAGGCAAAATAAATAAATTAATATTAAATTGACAGTGAGAGTGGTTGTTGATTAATTTTATAAATAAAGAGACTAAATAAATTTTGCTAAAACCATTTACGAATGGCATTATTTTTAATAAAAATAATATTAATATTGTTTTATTTTGAAATATAAATTGAATATTCAAAATACTTTAAAAAGAAAAGCAGGTCAACGAAATATTTTCCAATTGATGTAGAATTTGTTCCCACGTAGTTGGTCCCAGTATTTTCATACATTTTTCTTTTAACTAATCAACAAACCAACCAAATAACCAACAAATAGCCAACTAACGAACAAACCAAATAGACAACTAGCCAACTAACCAACAAAGCAACCAACTAACGAGCAAAGCAATCAACTAACCAACCTACGTAACAACCCAACAGAACAAACTAATCAACGACGAAGTAAAGAACTACTAACTAACTAAACCAACCCAAGCAACGATCCAATCATGAAACTAATCAAACAACCAACCAACCGACCGACGTAAACTAACAAACTAACTAACTAACTAACTAACTACTAACTAACGAACTAACAAAACGAACGAACGAACGAATAACTAAACGAACGAAATACTAACAACGAACTAACACGAAACGAACGAACGAAAACGAAACTAACGAACTAACAACTAACGAACTAACGAACGACAAAAAACAACTAACGAAACGAACGAACAACGAAACGAACTAACAATAACGAACAATACTAACGAACGAAACGAAACTAACTCCGAACTAACTAACTACTACTACTAACTAACTAACTAACTAACTAACTAACTAACTAACTACTAACTAACTAACTAACTAACTAACTACTACTAACTACTAACTAACTAACTAACTAACTAACTACTAACTAACTAACTAACTAACTAACTAACTACTAACTACTAACTAACTACTAACTAACTACTACTACTAACTAACACTAACTAACTAACTAACTAACTAACTACTAACTAACTAACTAACTAACTACTAACTAACTAACTAACTAACTAACTAACTACTAACTACTAACTAACTAACTAACTACTAACTACTAACTAACTAACTACTAACTAACTACTAACTAACTAACTACTAACTACTAACTACTACTAACTAACTAACTACTACTAACTAACTAACTAACTACTAACTAACTAACTAACTAACTAACTAACTAACTAACTAACTAACTAACTAACTAACTAACTAACTAACTAACTAACAACTACTAACTAACTACTAACTAACTAACTAACTAACACTAACTAACTAACTACTAACTAACTACCTACTACTAACTAACTAACTAACTAACAACTACTACTAACTAAACTAACTAACTAACTAACTAACTAACTAACTAACTAACTAACTAACTAACTAACTACACTAACTAACTAACTACTACTAACTAACTACTAACTACTAACTAACTAACTAACTAACTACTAACTAACTAACTAACTAACTAACTAACTAACTACTAACTAACTAACTAACTAACTAACTAACTAACTAACTACTACTAACTAACTAACTAACTACCTAACTAACTAACTAACTACTACTAACTAACTAACTAACTAACTAACTAACTACTAACTAACTAACTAACTAACTAACTAACTAACTAACTACAACTAACTAACTAACTAACTAACTACTAACTACTAACTAACTAACTACTAACTAACTAACTAACTAACTAACTACTAACTAACTAACTAACTAACTAACTAACTAACTAACTAACTAACTACCTAACTAACTAACTAACTAACTAACTAACTAACTAACTAACTAACTAACTAACTAACTACTAACTAACTAACTAACTAACTAACTACTAACTAACTAACTAACTAATACTAACTAACTACTAACTACTAACTAACTAACTAACTACTACTAACTACTAACTAACTAACTAACTAACTAACTAACTACTAACTAACGAATAACTAACTAACTAACACTAACTAACTAACTAACTAACTAACTAACTAACTAACTAACTAACTAACTAACTAACTAAAACTAACTAACAAACTAACTAAAACTAACTAACTAACTAACTAACTAACTAACTAACTAACTAACTAACTAACTAACTAACTAACTAACTAACTAACTAACTAACTAACTAACTAACTAAATTTAAATTTGTTACGTTTTTGCAATTATTCACAGCAAAAAAAAATCCTTAAGAAGCGAAAAATAACTAGATTTCACTCTATGCTAGTACTGAAAAAGACCTTCAGAACAGGTTTGTCATAAGACATCCTGTTCTGAAAGGGACATCCTTTTATTTGATTCCAAATTCACTTCTTCTGAAGTTATTCTCCAGAAGTAATTTTTAAGTTCTTTCTTTGGAAGTTATTTGGAAGTAAAATTGTATTATTATAGAATAAAATTAATTCGACTTAATTAATATAGGGAAATAGAAAAAATTTTATAAAAAAGCTTGGTTTTAAAAAAATCTACAGCTGTTAGTCCACGTGGGTCTAAAACAGAATTTTATTTTTTCATAATTTTAAATTTTAGGATTTTTTTTGCAAAATTTTTAATGAAATTTTTGAGCTTTTTTTCCTATATAAAGTATTATCACAAGAATTAAAATCACATGCCTCTGATTATATAAAATTTAAGCTTTCCTTTTTGATACGATATTATGGTTATTACTTATAATTTATTGAACATTATATTCAGCAAAAATTTGCCACAAATTACTCAATTTTTTTTCTAATAAATCATATTATTTTCTCTTTATGTTTGTTAATCAAACCAAATATTTAAAACAAAAAAATATAAGAAAAAAACTACTCTAAATGAGGCATTAAATGCATTTCTACGCTGGTTAGCATTGCTTAGGTATTAATCATGAATTAAGAACAAAACGATAAAAAACTCTTCATAATCTTTTCATACAAAATGTCCTTAAATTATTATAAATACTAAAACATTTAATCAAGGTAAATTTCCATAATAATATGATATCGAATGAATACTAAACACTTCCTTGACAATATAATACAGTTTATCGACATTTACTAATTTCACATTTAAAATTTCACTGAAAAAAACCCCTAATATAGAAATTTTATATTGCAAACTTTTTTGTTGGAGAAAGTCTTCTAGTCATCAAGTTTGTATATTTACTAGCATTCAATTTGATTTGTGATTTGATGCAGAATATTTAATTATATTTTAATCTTAAGTTTTTAACGAAAATCCCCTAAATCTTTCATATACATACATACGTACACATGTCTATACAAGAGTTTGTATACTTTACACATGTCTCTAATGAAGCTTACTAATATATATGTATCCTTTTAAGAAAATAAATACTCATACATACTTATGTATGTATATGGGGAAATTGTCTTTTCTTTTTAATTCTACATAAATATAACAGTTAAATGTAAATTAGTATTTGTAAGCAATTTTTAAATTTATCAAACAAACACCTGACTGTAATATTAATATCAATAGAACCAAACTGCTGCAGCAGCAAACGAAAGACAAAATTAAACATCAAATATAAAATCCAATTTAAATACTATAGTATTTCCTTTGTTATTTTCTATTTTGTTTAAAAGCTTAACTCCCTTTTTTCTTGCAGGTTGCTGGTATTTAGTTAGTGTATGTAAGCGTTTTTGTTACCAAAACAAAAAAAAAACATTGAAATCAACAAAACAATGAAATAGCATCCAATCATGCGGATTTGTGATTTTCTTTAAAAAGGAAAAAAAGAACATATTTTAGCTATTTGTCTAATGAAGTGTATTTAAATGAACATACTTGCAGATACATGTCATACGTGTGCGTATAATTAAGAAATGTTATCAGTGTAACTGGCGGTAAGGAAAACTTGAAATAGAGAATAGTCAAAACACAAGTTCAAAGACTACACTATTCCAGAGACTATTTCAAATACTAAACTTATGGATAGACTAGTCAATAGACCAGTCCATAGACTAATCAATAGAACAGCTGATAGATCAGACAATAGAGTACTGAATGCCAATAAACTATTCCAGAGAATAGATAAAAGTCAAGCTCATAAACTAGTCAAGGCACTAGCCCATAAACTAGTCTAGGCACTAGCCCATAGACTAGCCAGAGACTAAGCAAAAGCTTAGCGCATAAACTATTCAAAGGACTAGCCCTCAGACTAATCAATAGAACAGTTCATAGATTAGTCAATAGACTACCGAAAGACACTCAACTATTCCAGAGAATAGACAAAAGACAAGCTCATAAACTAGTCAAGGCACTAGCCCATAAACTAATATAGGCACTTGCCCATAGACTAGCCAAAAGACTAGTGCATAGCCTAGTATGTAAACGCAACAATAGACTAGTCCAGAAAGTAGTTAATGAACTAATCGATGAATTAATCAACAGACACAATGACTTGTTTATGGATTAGACCAAAGACTAGTTCATAAGATATTCAATATACATGTCAATAGACCAGTACATATACTACTGAACTTGTCCATAGACTAGACAACTGACTAAACTAGTCAACAGATTAGTTAATAGACAAGTTAGTAAACTAGTGCATAAACCAGTACATAAACTTGTACATAGACTAGTCAATAGTTAAGTCTATAAACTACACCATGGACTACTTCATTAGCTTGTCACAGACTGTTCAATAGTCTACTCCATATGGTAGTGAAAAGACAAACTTATGGTCTATTCAACAAACTAGTCCATAGATTATACAATAGACTAGTCAAATGACTACTGTAAATATTAGTAAATGAACCAACTCATAGACTAATCAGTATACCAATCCAGCTTCATTAACTAGACCATAAATTAGATCATAGACTAGTCAAAAGTCCAGTCAATAGCCTAATAAGTAAATAGTCAAGTACATATATTAAATTATAGACTAATCCATAGTCTAATCAATAGCCAAGGACCTAGTGTAGTCAATAGTTTATAAACTAAGGTATAGAATAGCGAAAATCCCAATACGTAGACTCTCATATACACCAGTCAGCAGACTAGTCCACAGACTGCATCATACACAAATTAGTCTAATCAATAGACCAATAGATGGACAAGTTTATAGATTAGACCAAAGTACTAGTTCAAAGGATATTCAATATACAAGTCATTAAAGCTGTACATAGCCAACTCCATGAACATGTCCAAAGATTAGTCAACAGACTAAAGAAGTCAATAGACTAGTCCATAGACTAATTAATAAACTAGTACATTGTCCAGTCCATAATTTAGACCATTGACTACCTCATTAGCTTGTCTCAGACATGTTAATAGACCTGTTCATAGGGTAGTAAATAGACTAATCTATGGACTAGTCAACGAACTAGTACATATATTATTCAATAGATTAGTCAAATAACTAGTATTTAGACTGGTCAAAGAACTACTATATTGATTAGTCAATAGAACAACGCATAGACTAATTAGTATACCAATCCGTTGGCAACTTTATTAACCAGACTATCAATTAGACCATTGGATAGTAGAAAGACTAGTTAATAGACTAATTAGTAGACTTGTCCATAGACCTGACAATAAACTACCTTATAGACAACCAATACACTAGTTCATAGAATAAGCAATTGGCTAGTGAACAGATTTAATCTTATAAATCTGTTCACTAGCCAATTGATTATTCTCATCATCCTAGAACGTATACTAAATAATTTACTAGTTCATAGAATAGTCAATAAATTATTCAATAGTCTAGTTCATAGACTAATATGTATACTAGTCCATAGCCTAATCAATAGCCAAGGCTCTAGTATAGTCAATAGACTAGATCACAGTGTAGTTGATAAACTAGAGATAGACTAGCGAAAATCACAATTCATAGATTAGTCAAAAGACTCTCCTATACACCAGTCAGCATACTAGTTCACATACTGCATCATACACAAATCAAGATGTTTGTTCATAGACTAGTCAATAAACTGTTGTTAATCAATAGATTAGTCCACAGATTACTTCAAAAACTGATCCATAAGCCAATCAATAGACTAGTGGTTTGTACTAACATCCAAAATGTTAGAACAACATTTTCACTGAATCCAGTCCTTATATTCTTAAGCACATGCAAATAACACAAATAACAGTTAAGTTCGAATAAATAATTTACAATTTCTTTCATTTACAACAAATTTCGTTTAAACTAGAAAATTTTATTAAATTTATTATTAAATAACAATTACTGAAAATTTTCAAATTCAGCTGAATTTAATTTAAATTAACCATATAATTTAGAATTTAACTTAATTAAAGACAATAACTTTGCGAATTAGAAGTAGATATGAAAACATATGATTGATGTATACAGATGTTAAAATTGCTTTAATGGCAACCCACGTATGTTGAAAATTTTGAAAAAAAAATTAATTTAAAAACATGTACAATATGTTGACAAGTTAATAGCCAATGACGTCTGTTGCAGACGTTTTAAAAATGAAAGAAAATAATGTTCAAAATTTAAGCAAGACATATAACCTGCTTGTTTATATAGGGTATATTGATATAATACCCTACTTATGTGTTTAAATTACATTTGTTTACATTTCACAATTTGTTAATATTTTTTTGTCCCACCAGACGTATACTTGTTAAATAATTGCAAATATTAAGTATACGTAGCGGTAGCCCTTGTTTTAAAACTGTTATACATATACAGCATTTACTACTTTTGTTTTCAATTTATATCAATATTTATACATCTATGTTCTTGACCTACCAGACGTATACTTGTTAAATAATTGACAAATATTAAGTATACGTAGTAGTGGCCCTTGGTATAGTTAGTTTTCTCTAACAATTAGGCAAAAACAATTAATAGAAATTTTTTTATACTAAAACGTTACAAAAATAAAGTATTTTTTCTATTAAATCTATTTCATGGTCAACTATCACTGCTAAATATTTAAATTTAAAACATTTTCACAATCAAATCCCCTTAAATCTTTATCTACTTTAGCCTTCTTTCTGCTGCTTACAGACTTCCTAACGTACGAAAAAAACAAATAAATAATTGAAAGGAAAAGAAAATTTAACAAGATTGTGCCAAAATGTACATAAAAATTAAATAAAAAACTTCCGGTAGGAACAGCACAAGTGATAAACTTTGTATTTTGTTTGTCATTTCACTTAAAGTATTAGTAACCGGCACTTAAAACTCACAAAAAACAAAAAACATTTATTTTTATTCGTTTCAAGGTTAGAAAAATAAAAGAAAATACAAATAAATCAATTCAATAGATAAAGTACCAAAATCCTAATAAAATAAGAATGAAAAGAAAAAGATACAACAACAACAATGTATAAGATAAATAGACATTTGTTGAAATCATTCAAATGGCTAGAGACAAACAAATTTTATAAATTGTAGATTATAAAATAAATTTTACGTAAATTTCAAATATAAATTTTTATTAAAAACGCAAAAACATATTTTCTAAAAAGACACACAATACTAAAGAAAATTTTTTTTTGAAAACGCTATTATTCCAATAAAATATAATTTTGTTTTTTTTTCATTCCCCTAATTTTTTTTAGTTTAACTTAGACGGAAATAATATTAACAATTTAACACAAACAATCATAAAATAATATTTTTTTTCTTTGCTAAAGCTGTCAATATAACTTTTTTGTTTAACAAAAAACTGTATTTACATAAATTTTATTTACCAACTAAAATAACGAAACAATTTAAATCAATGAATATATAAAATGTTAAAAGTTTGTCTTTTTTTTTTGCACCAATATAAAGTTTAGTTTGAAAACTGTCAAAAACTGTTACTAAAAATTGTCTATTAAAAAATAGTACGATATAAAAAAAAAAAAAACCTAATTAATTTGCAAATGAAAAGGTCAAATGCACTCATACATAAATAAATATTAAATTTCATATATTCTCAAATCTATAAATTTAAAAATAACTGCTTAAATACTGAAAATGTTATAAAATTTTCAAAAAACCAACAACAATAGAAGAATTTAATATGCTATAAAAACAGCAGCTGGACATTTAATAAAATTTCTATTAAATTAAAATTAAATTAATAAATATTCAACATTTTCAAATATGCTAATTTTGAAATGAAATCCTAAACTTTTTTAATTACACAAACATATAGCAATAGGGGTTGGCAAAAAATGAAGGCAAAATTTCATTTAACTGGCACTAATAACTTTATCAGGAAATACACATACACTATGGAATAAGAAAGCAAGTATAGTCGGGCAATAGCCTTTATTAAAACAGCCTACAATTGCTTAAGCCAGATTAGAGACTAGACTATAGACTAGAATATGGACAAAACTATACCGAACTGTAGACAAGATTAAAGACTAGACTATAGACTAGACTATAGACTAGACTATAGACTAGACTATAGACTAGCTATAGACTAGACTATAGACTAGATACTATAGACTAGACTTAGACTATAGAGACTATAGACTAGACTATAGACTAGACTAGACTAGACTAGACTATAGACTAGACTATAGACTAGACTCTATAGACTAGACTATAGACTAGACTATAGACTAGACTATAGACTAGACTATAGACTAGACTATAGACTAGACTATAGACTAGACTATAGAACTATAGACTAGACTAGTAGACTATAGACTAGACTATAGACTAGACTATAGACTAGACTATAGACTAGACTATAGACTAGACTATAGACTAGACTATAGACTAGACTATAGACTAGACTATAGACTAGACTATAGACTAGACTATAGACTAGACTATAGACTAGACTATAGACTAGACTATAGACTAGACTATAGACTAGACTATAGACTAGACTATAGACTAGACTATAGACTAGACTATAGACTAGACTATAGACTAGACTATAGACTAGACTATAGACTAGACTATAGACTAGACTATAGACTAGACTATAGACTAGACTATAGACTAGACTATAGACTAGACTATAGACTAGACTATAGACTGACTATAGACTAGACTATAGACTAGACTATAGACTAGACTATAGACGACTATAGACTAGACTATAGACTAGACTATAGACTAGACTATAACTAGACTATAGACTAGACTATAGACTAGACTATAGACTAGACTGTAGACTAGACTATAGACTAGACTAGACTATAGACTAGACTGTACTAGACTATAGACTAGACTATAGACTAGACTATAGACTAGACTATAGACTAGACTATAGACTAGACTATAGACTAGACTATAGACTAGACTATAGACTAGACTATAGACTAGACTATAGACTAGACGTAGACTAGACTATAGACTAGACTATAGACTAGACTATAGACTAGACTATAGACTAGACTATAGACTAGACTATAGACTAGACTATAGACTAGACTATAGACTAGACTATAGACTAGACTATAGACTAGACTATAGACTAGACTATAGACTAGACTATAGACTAGACTATAGACTAGACTATAGACTAGACTATAGACTAGACTATAGACTAGACTATAGACTAGACTATAGACTAGACTATAGACTAGATATAGACTAGACTATAGACTAGACTATAGACTAGACTATAGACTAGACTATAGACTAGACTATAGACTAGACTATAGACTAGACTATAGACTAGACTAGACTAGACTATAGACTAGACTATAGACTAGACTATAGACTAGACTATAGACTAGACTATAGACTAGACTATAGACTAGACTATAGACTAGACTATAGACTAGACTATAGACTAGACTATAGACTAGACTATAGACTAGACTATAGACTAGACTATAGACTAGACTATAGACTAGACTATAGACTAGACTATAGACTAGACTATAGACTAGACTATAGACTAGACTATAGACTAGACTATAGACTAGACTATAGACTAGACTATAGACTAGACTATAGACTAGACTATAGACTAGACTATAGACTAGACTATAGACTAGATATAGACTAGACTATAGACTAGACTATAGACTAGACTATAGACTAGACTATAGACTAGACTATAGACTAGACTATAGACTAGACTATAGACTAGACTATAGACTAGACTATAGACTAGACTATAGACTAGACTATAGACTAGACTATAGACTAGACTATAGACTAGACTATAGACTAGACTATAGACTAGACTATAGACTAGACTATAGACTAGACTATAGACTAGACTATAGACTAGACTATAGACTAGACTAGATAGACTAGACTATAGACTAGACTATAGACTAGACTATAGACTAGACTATAGACTAGACTATACTAGACTATAGACTAGACTATAGACTAGACTATAGACTAGACTATAGACTAGACTATAGACTAGACTATAGACTAGACTATAGACTAGACTATAGACTAGACTATAGACTAGACTATAGACTAGACTATAGACTAGACTATAGACTAGACTATAGACTAGACTATAGACTAGACTATAGACTAGACTATAGACTAGACTATAGACTAGACTATAGACTAGACTATAGACTAGACTATAGACTAGACTATAGACTAGACTATAGACTAGACTAGACTAGACTATAGACTAGACTATAGACTAGACTATAGACTAGACTATAGACTAGACTATAGACTAGACTATAGACTAGACTATAGACTAGACTATAGACTAGACTATAGACTAGACTATAGACTAGACTATAGACTAGACTATAGACTAGACTATAGACTAGACTATAGACTAGACTATAGACTAGACTATAGACTAGACTATAGACTAGACTATAGACTAGACTATAGACTAGACTATAGACTAGACTATAGACTAGACTATAGACTAGACTATAGACTAGACTATAGACTAGACTATAGACTAGACTATAGACTAGACTATAGACTAGACTATAGACTAGACTATAGACTAGACTATAGACTAGACTATAGACTAGACTATAGACTAGACTATAGACTAGACTATAGACTAGACTATAGACTAGACTATAGACTAGACTATAGACTAGACTATAGACTAGACTATAGACTAGACTATAGACTAGACTATAGACTAGACTATAGACTAGACTATAGACTAGACTATAGACTAGACTATAGACTAGACTATAGACTAGACTATAGACTAGACTATAGACTAGACTATAGACTAGACTATAGACTAGACTATAGACTAGACTATAGACTAGACTATAGACTAGACTATAGACTAGACTATAGACTAGACTATAGACTAGACTATAGACTAGACTATAGACTAGACTATAGACTAGACTATAGACTAGACTATAGACTATACTATAGACTAGACTATAGACTAGACTATAGACCAGACTATAGACTAGACTATAGACTAGACTATAGACTAGACTATAGACTAGACTATAGACTAGACTATAGACTAGACTATAGACTAGACTATAGACTAGACTATAGACTAGACTATAGACCAGACTATAGACTAGACTATAGACTAGACTATAGACTAGACTATAGACTATACTATAGACTAGACTATAGACTAGACTATAGACTAGACTATAGAACAGATAATAGAAAAAACTATATACTAGAATATGGTCTAGACTATAGAGAGGACTATCGACTAGAGTATTGAGTCGACTACAAGCTGAACTATAGACTAAATTATAGCCAAGACTACAGACTAGAGTATTGAGTAGAACATGGAGTAGACTATAGACAAAACTACAGATTATATTATCGACTAGACTAAAGAATATACCATAGACTGTAGACACGACCATAGATGATGAACACTTGACTATAGAGTAGACTATACTATGGAGTAGACTGTAGACTGGACTATATACTAGACTATAGCTTTGATTTTAGACTAGACGTTAACTGAACTATACACTAGACTTTAGACTAGACTATAGACAAGACTATAGGCAATATTATAGACTAGATTATAGACAAGACTATAGAGCAGACTATAGTCAAAAGAATAGCCAAGACTTTAGAATGGATTATTGACAAGGCTATAGACGAGGTAGACGAGATTGTTGAGTAAACTATAGACTAAACTATAGACTGAACTGTAGACTAGACTATAGACTAGACTTTAGACCAGACTATTCTATAGTACTGAAATGTCCACCCCTGACATAAATACTTCAATAAATAAAAAAAACATAGAAGACTTTTGTAAAAAATATGATATGCAAATGAACTTGAGCACAAACCCATCCACTTCTCCACATTGCACTAATGTAGGGTATACAAAATAACACACAAACTTTCAAAGAGTTTTCTTATGAGAAATAATAATGATTTGTGAATTGCATTTATTAAACGAAGCGGAACAAAAACAGAACCGAATGCAATTTTCTGGTATAAAAAAGAAAATTTTTGAATTTCACAAAACCATGAGTTGTTGTTTTTTGTGTGTAAAGAAATAATATATTGTTGCTTTCTTGGTGAAAAGTTTTTCTAAGTATTCAACAGAGAAAAATGTCAGAATGAAGACGAACAAAAAAAGGAAGAAAAAAACGAAAATAACTTATAAAATGCTTGTAGCATATAAACAGCAACACGTAAAACAACAAAATGAAAATACATACATATTTTCTCTGATTGTACATATCGCTCACTCACACTTGTCATAAGATACAAGTAGTTTTCAAAATAAATTTTCATTTCCTTCAACACAACACCAATCAACCAGCCGCCAGCGAATAATACAAGTGGCAGCCAAAGCCAGCAGCTGTGGCGGCAGCAGTAGTAGAAGTTTTGAAAAAAATAAACCCGAAAATCATGAAGGAAAAATAGCAAGAAATTTAGGTCATATTTAAAAAAAAAAAAAATACACAAAATATTCTTTTCAGTTTCACTCTAAAGAATTTTTCACACAAAATTACAAACAAAATAAAATATTTTTCTTCATTCTTATGAGTTTGAAAACTGCGAAAACTTACCAACAAATTTTGTATTAAAAACTTTGTCGCAAGTGGAAAAAAGTATTAAAAAAACAAGTAAGAGTGTTATATTCGGCTATGCCGAATCTTATATACCCACCATCAAACCTCGTTTGACTCGAATGAAACTTACTTATGTCTAATTTCATCTATATATTCGTATTTTTAGGCCAGTTATAAGCGTTAAAGTAATTTTCTGAAGGGGACATTATATGGGGGGGTAGGGTCAATTATGGGTCGATCCTCATAAAATTTGGTAGACAGAATTTGGTTCGTATAAAATTTATTTGTGTCGAATTTCATCGCTACACTCGTATTTTTAAGTCATTAATGAGCGTTGCAGTCATTTTCTGAAGGGGACCTTATATGGGGGGTAGGGTCAATCATGGACCGATCAACATAAAATTTTTTAGATAGATTTTGACTCGTATGAAAATTACTTATGTCGAATTTCATCTATATACTAGAATTTTTAAGCCAGTAATGAGCGTTAAAGTCATTTTCTGAAGGGGACCTTATATGGGGGGTAGGGTCAATTATGGACCGATCCTCATAAAATTTTGCACAGTGATTTTGGATCACAAAAAACTTATTTATGTCGAATTTCATCGCTATATTCGTATTTTTAAACATGTTATGGCTGTTAAAGCTGCTTTTCTAGGGGCCACTTGTATGGGGGCTATCCGAAAACGTGGACCGATATTGCCCATTTTCAATACCAAACAAACCTTACCTATAAGAAATATTTATGTGAAATTTCAAGCCTCTAGCTCTTTCCGTTCGGACTCTATCGTGCTTTCAACAGACAGACAGACAGACAGACGGACGGACGGACGGACAGACGGACAGACGGACAGACATGGCTAGATCGTCTTAGAATTTAATGAGGACCCAGAATATATATACTTTTGTGGGTCTCTGACCAATATTTCGATGTGTTACAAACGGAATGACAAAATCAATATACCCCCCATCTTTTTTGATGGTGGGTATAATAACAACAAAAAGCACACATCAAATGCAACTAGTTGGAAAACTTCAACAAAAATATATATTTATAAATATTTTAATTTTTTCCCCGCAAAAGTTGAACAAAAATTTGTATTTCTTTCTTTTTCTTTCAGTCAAATGATATGAGATGTCGTAATAAGGGAATTTTTTGTTATTTAATTTATTTTTTCTTTTATTAGAACTGAAGTATTTTTACACTTTTTTTTATTAAATTAATTATTTTATTTTATTTTTTATTAATATTATTTTTTTTTTAATTTTTAAAACTTTTAGCTTTTCATTTTTATTTTATTAATTTTTTCGAATTTCACGCTAAAGCGCTTTTATGGGGATTCGTGTAGATTTTTGTTCAATTTAAAAAAACCGACTGATTCAGAAATTTATTTTAAGGAAAATTTGCTTTAGAAACATGTAGCGCGCGTGTGAAAAATCGAAAAAATGGTTAAGAAAAAAACAAAATTTTACAATAAAAATCATGAAAAATATCTGAGACTACAAGTAAAAATAAAAACCGAAATTTCATGAAAATCAGCAGATGAGTATTGGTGCTCCGAGTACTTTTTATAGTGATGGTTAAAAGTTTAGAGGCTGTCATGAGAGTGTGTTGGAAACATGTTGCTGGCAACATGTATATAGAGAGTTTAATCAATTTTATGAGAATAGAACGTTTTGTAAAACTCAACTCGAACTGAACTAGAACTGAACTAGAACTGAACTAGAACTTAACTAGAACTGAACTAGAACTTAACTAGAACTGAACTAGAAATGAACTAGAACTGAACTAGAACTTAACTAGAACTGAACTAGAACTGAACTAGAAGTTAACTAGAACTGAACTAGAACTGAACTAGAACTGAACTAGAACTTAACTAGAACTGAACTAGAACTGAACTAGAACTGAACTAGAACTGAACTAGAAATGAACTAGAACTGAACTAGAACTTAACTAGAACTGAACTAGAACTGAACTAGAACTTAACTAGAACTGAACTAGAACTGAACTAGAACTGAACTAGAACTGAACTAGAACTGAACTAGAACTGAACTAGAACTGAACTAGAACTGAACTAGAACTGAACTAGAACTGAACTAGAACTGAACTAGAACTGAACTAGAACTGAACTAGAACTGAACTAGAACTGAACTAGAAAACTAGAACTGAACTAGAACTGAACTAGAACTGAACTAGAACTGAACTAGAACTGAACTAGAACTGAACTAGAACTGAACTAGAACTGAACTAGAACTGAACTAGAACTGAACTAGAACTGAACTAGAACTGAACTAGAACTGAACTAGAACTGAACTAGAACTGAACTAGAACTGAACTAGAACTGAACTAGAACTGAACTAGAACTGAACTAGAACTGAACTAGAACTGAACTAGAACTGAACTAGAACTGAACTAGAACTGAACTAGACTGAACTAGAACTGAACTAGAACTGAACTAGAACTGAACTAGAACTGAACTAGAACTGAACTAGAACTGAACTAGAACTGAACTAGAACTGAACTAGAACTGAACTAGAACTGAACTAGAATTGAACTAGAACTGAACTAGAACTGAACTAGAACTGAACTAGAACTGAACTAGAACTGAACTAGAACTGAACTAGAACTGAACTAGAACTGAACTAGAACTGAACTAGAACTGAACTAGAACTGAACTAGAACTGAACTAGAACTGAACTAGAACTGAACTAGAACTGAACTAGAACTGAACTAGAACTGACTAGAACTGAACTAGAACTGAACTAGAACTGAACTAGAACTGAACTAGAACTGAACTAGAACTGAACTAGAACTGAACTAGAACTGAACTAGAACTGAACTAGAACTGAACTAGAACTGAACTAGAACTGAACTAGAACTGAACTAGAACTGAACTAGAACTGAACTAGAACTGAACTAGAACTGAACTAGAACTGAACTAGAACTGAACTAGAACTGAACTAGAACTGAACTAGAACTGAACTAGAACTGACTAGAACTGAACTAGAACTGAACTAGAACTGAACTAGAACTGAACTAGAACTGAACTAGAACTGAACTAGAACTGAACTAGAACTGAACTAGAACTGAACTAGAACTGAACTAGAACTGAACTAGAACTGAACTAGAACTGAACTAGAACTGAACTAGAACTGAACTAGAACTGAACTAGAACTGAACTAGAACTGAACTAGAACTGAACTAGAACTGAACTAGAACTGAACTAGAACTGAACTAGAACTGAACTAGAACTGAACTAGAACTGAACTAGAACTGAACTAGAACTGAACTAGAACTGAACTAGAACTGAACTAGAACTGAACTAGAACTGAACTAGAACTGAACTAGAACTGAACTAGAACTGAACTAGAACTGAACTAGAACTGAACTAGAACTGAACTAGAACTGAACTAGAACTGAACTAGAATGAACTAGACTGAACTAGAACCGAACAAGAATGAACTAGAACTGAACTAGAACTGAACTAGAATGAACTAAACTGAACTAGAACTGAACTAGAACTAACTAGAACTGAACTAGAACTGAACTAGAACTGAACTAGAACTGAACTAGAACTGAACTAGAACTGAACTAGAACTGAACTAGAACTGAACTAGAAACTGAACTAGAACTGAACTAGAACTGAACTAGAACTGAACTAGAACTGAACTAGAACTGAACTAGAACTGAACTAGAACTGAACTAGAACTGAACTGAACTGAACTAGAACTGAACTAGAAGAACTAGAACTGAACTAGAACTGAACTAGAACTGAACTAGAACTGAACTAGAACTGAACTAGAACTGAACTAGAACTGAACTAGAACTGAACTAGAACTGAACTAGAACTGAACTAGAACTGAACTAGAACTGAACTAGAACTGAACTAGAACTGAACTAGAACTGAACTAGAACTGAACTAGAACTGAACTAGAACTGAACTAGAACTGAACTAGAACTGAACTAGAACTGAACTAGAACTGAACTAGAACTGAACTAGAACTGAACTAGAACTGAACTAGAACTGAACTAGAACTGAACTAGAACTGAACTAGAACTGAACTAGAACTGAACTAGAACTGAACCAGAACTGAACTAGAACTGAACTAGAACTGAACTAGAACTGAACTAGAACTGAACTAGAACTGAACTAGAACTGAACTAGAACTGAACTAGAACTGAACTAGAACTGAACTAGAACTGAACTAGAACTGAACTAGAACCGAACAAGAACTGAACTAGAACTGAACTAGAATTGAACTAAAACTGAACTAGAACTAAACTAGAACTGAACTAGAATTAACTAATGTTAAATTTAAATGTTGCAGCAACATTTACTTCTCTTTCTCCCCTTAAACAAATTATCTCTAGTATAAAATCTTAAAAAAAAACAACAAAAGTGATCTCTTGATTATTCCGATACTCTTGTGTTTCTCAAACTCTCTGATAAACGTTTAATATATTTTTCATCTGACTGCAGGAGCCGAACCAGCAAATGAATGTGTTTTTGATAGAAACATGGCTGAAAAACAAACAAAGATGCACACACAAACTCTCGCACCTAAAATATCTACACAATATTTCACACACAGAGACGCAAAACCATTTCAAACGAACGGAAAATGTGTATATATTTCTTGAGTTGGCACAGCTACAAGAACAACACGACAGACGTCAAGACCGCGCGTAAAGCAAAAAACAAGAACAACAACAATGATAATGATTTAAAATTTTAAAGATGATGCCACACAAAAAAAAAAAAGAAACGACCACAGAAAGAAAAAATAAAATTCACATTTTCATTTCAAAACAAAAAAAAAGAAAAGCGTAAAAATATTTTTTACTTATTTGTATCTATCAGATACTTTAGTCAAACATTTATACTTGTTTTACATTTAAATTCCCATAAAAACAACAATGGTAAAAGAAAAACCCATTCAATCAGATCGGTTTATGTGTTTGTCTTGATTTTTTTCTTTTTCCTTGTTTTATTTTTCATAAATTTTTTTTCTTTCTTTGTTGTTAAATTTTGCTGTTTCATTATTTGTGTTCTTGTAATTGTAGTAGGAAGTCTTTTTCTGTTTTGTTTGGTGTCGTAGATAATGTTTATATACACATCATTTTTTTACATATTTACATACAATTGTAAAAATATTTTCACACAATTTCTTTTTATAGAAACTTTTCTAAGAATTATTTTATATTTTAGAACAATTTTTATAAAATTTTAGAAGTTTTTCTAAATTTATGCAAAATTACTCTGAAGTTTTTAGTTAAAATTATTAAACAAAAATTATTTATCTAACTTGTTAATATCTTATAAATAATATGTATCTAAAAACCTAAAAGTTTATACAAAAGTATACATAGTAGATATTAAAAATATAAACATTAACACACTTGCAAAAAAAAATATTTTAAATTTTTGAATTGACGTCATTACTTCGTCAATGGTTTGTGTATTGAAAAAAAAAAACATAAACAATAAATCATTATTCTCTCTTATAAACCATTTTATAGTAATTTGAATTAAAACTTTGTATGTTTTACTTAAAATTCATGTAAATTTGTGGAAAATATACACAATAAAGTTTTCAAATAATACCCAATATATTGTTATCATAGCATTATAATTTATACCAGATCTTATACTATTTTAATGTCCGAATAGTGAGCACGATGCTCCAACTTAAACCGAAAGTCGGAGTAAAAGAGAAACAAATTAGCTCTTTGTTTTGTTTCTTATGTATATGTGAGTATACATAAATACGTATGAAAAGCTCTAATCTCTGATTAATACCAATTCTCTATATGCAAAGCAGGCATCGGAAAACTTTACGAATAAGCTCTCTCCTACATCCTAAGTATAATGTGCTTATGTTGATATTTGTAAAGCACAATAATATTGGTCTGACACTTGCCTTAAAGTTATGTTCATTCAGAATAACTTTCTACCATATCCGTCCGTCTGTACAGCAGGCTGGCTGTTCATGTAAACCTTAGCTGAAACTGGATGAAATTTTCATGATATTTTAATAAAATTTGGATCATATATGTTTATCGTCAAAAGTATGAAGTCTAATTCATTAGGCCCCTTACAACCGGTCCTTCCGATTAGGACTTTTGAGCTCATAACCCATATAACCTCTTTTAGAAAATCTTCATCAATAAATCGGAATAAAGTAAAATTCAACATAAATGCTTTTTTATAGCAAAAAAACTTATTTTTTAAATATACTCATAGCTGGTGTAGTGTATTATATGGTAGGCCATAACTGGCTAAACTTTCCCACATATTTTCTATATACCTGTTAATGTCTATACATTTACACTTACGTACGTGCGAAAGCAAATGAATTCATAAGAGAGCTATCTGGCTAACTCTGCAGGTTCATTAGATAGCTCTTTGCTGATCTCTTATGTAAAGCTTTCAATCAATTATATAGAGCAGTGTGCAGTGGTGTAGTGTATTATATGGTAGGCCATAACTGGCTAAACTTTCCCACATATTTTCTATATACCTGTTAATGTCTATACATTTACACTTACGTACGTGCGAAAGCAAATGAATTCATAAGAGAGCTATCTGGCTAACTCTGCAGGTTCATTAGATAGCTCTTTGCTGATCTCTTATGTAAAGCTTTCAATCAATTATATAGAGCAAAGATAAGTAGAAAGCAAAAATATTATGTCTCTAACTAGTTTATTTGGTTTTTATACATGTCTAAGCAAAGGTACATGTACAAATAACTATCTAAAAAATAAGAAAGTTATTTGCCTATGTCTGATGTAAAAACAAATGAACTTACATATTGAGCAGTTTCATAAGAGAGTTCTTTGCCTATGTCCGATGTAGAGCTTTGAAGCAGTGACATAGAGCAGCCATAGACAGAGATCAAAATATTTGTTCTTTAACTGGATTTGTTGATCTTTTATACATGTCTAAGCAAACATACGGGCAAGAATACATGTAAAAGTATCTGGAGTAGGCATTAACAAAGAGAGACGAATGAGCTTTCTGATTTGATTGTATGCTATACATGTGTATGTTTACGTATGTGTAAAAGCAAATGAGCTTATAAAAGAGCTCTTTGTCTAAATATTCACAAAATGTTGAGCATTTTAATAAGAGAGCTCTTTCAGTAACTTTGATATAGAGATTTCGATAAATTTTATAGAACTGCGTTGAGCAGAGAGCAAAATATTAGTTGCCTAACTGGTTTAGTTGGTTTTTACTTAACACAAGTCTAAGCAAACATATATGTAGAACCGGCAAAGAGCCACAAATGAGCTCTCTGACTTGGTTTATTTGTATCCTATACTTGTGTAAGTTTACGTATGTATGTGTAAAAGCAAACAAAGCGATAGACAGAAAGTTAAAATTTCGTGGTTTTGTTTTTTTTTCTATATACACGTGCAAGCATACATACATATATGTATGTATATATAAGAGAGTTTCTAACAGAGTGCAAAAAACTTGCTCTCTAACTGGTTCTGGTCGCTATTTATTCATAAAGCAATTCCCTGTGCTTATAGCAGGCATCAGCAATAAGTAACGAATGATCTCTCTAATTTCTACGTGTGAAAGCATGAAAACAAATGAGTTGATTAGAGAGCTCTCCTTGACAAATTAAGTCAAACTTAGAACCTAGATATATGAAGATCTAACATCGACAAAGATTTGCAAATGAGCTCTCTGACTGATTGTGGTTTTCTGTTAAACCTTAGTAAGAGTAACTTAAGCTCTCTACAAATCCTAAGAGATCCCCTGCCTAACCCAAATATAGAGTATCTTGAAATCAACTATGATTTACTATTTCCATTACTCAAATAATTTAATTTATTTTTTGTATTATTTAAAATTTTCTCCGTAATTTTCCCTCAAATCAAACTCAAATAATAATGTCATTCTTTCGCAGTGAACCCATGTCATTGTGCCAAATAGTCTTGCACACCGAATCCGCCTTTAATTGTCTAATTGAATTGGGTTATGTGGGAAAAGTGCAATTTCGTAATATTTATGATGGCAGCACGGTGGCAAATAATCTCTATGCCACCGAGATAAAAAGATGCCACGAACTGAAACGTATAATTAGTTATTTACAACAAGAAATTGAAGATTTAAACATAAAAATCGTTATTTATCCGGATGTTGATGAAGATGAAATACCGGAGGCAGATGATTTAAAAACGATGGAAACAACGGTGCAGCAATACTATGAAGAATTAACGCAAGTGGCGGGTAATGTGGATGTTTTTAAAAGGCAAAGTCGTCAGCTGTACGAACGTTTAGAGGTTTTGGAAAAGGCGGATATATTTTTGGGTGCCCAGGGTGTAAGACCAGAGGCGATAATGGCCTGGTCGGATAGTGTTATAAGGCTGTTATTGCAAAATGAATTGAATGCTGAGGACGGAAATGAGGGCGTACATTTGTCCTTTTTTACGGGCACTATAGCGGTGGAAAGATTTCAGCCGTTCGAAACCATGTTGTGGCGGGTTACTAGAGGTTATTTCTTTATAAAACATGAAGAAATGAAGCCTTTGGATAAGGAAAATTTTACAAGGAAATATGTTTTTATGGTATTTTTCTTGGGCTCAGAGTTAAGGAAAAAAATTGCCAAAATCTGTCAAGGTTTTGGTATACAACTCTTTGAATGTTCGGAATCGCTGCAGGAGCGACGCCTAGAAGCTGAACATATAAAACAGGAAATGCAAGATTTAGAAGCAATTATAAAACGTATTAAAACGCATTGTTTTAACTTACTGCTCTTGGCCTCGGCCGATATTTATATCTGGCGCGTTAAGGTAGATAAAATGTTAAAGGTCTATTACGTACTCAATCGCATGAGTCGTATCAGACATTTGCATTTAGACAAATATCTACAGGCTGAATGTTGGATACCTACGCATGATGTGGAAAGTGTTAGAGTGGCTTTATTGCAGGGCGCCCGACGTACCGCTAAAGATAATTCACGTTCTATGTTTATACCATTGCTGAATGAGCTTCAGAAACGAAATCTAATGGATTTAGATAAACCCACCTATTTTGTATTGAATAAATTTACTCAAGGTTTTCAAAATCTTATCGATTCATATGGTATAGCTCAATATCAGGAATTGAATCCGGCTCCCTATACCATTATAACATTTCCTTTTCTATTTGCTGTTATGTTTGGTGATATCGGTCATGGTGTTATAATGTTTTTATTTGGTTTATGGATGGTTTTAAAAGAGCAAAAATTGGAGGAACAGAATCGTTTTGCTGCGCAACAAAGTGAAATTTGGAATATCCTATTTGCGGGTCGTTATATTATCTTACTAATGGGTGCCTTTTCCATTTACACGGGTTTTATCTATAATGATTGCTTCTCCAAGTCTTTTAATATATTTGGTTCTTCTTGGCGGGCGGATTTGAATAAAACTACTGTTCTTCATGCCCACTATATACAACTGGATCCTTATGATCAACAACAATATCTGGGAACTCCCTATGTTTTTGGCATGGATCCGGTATGGGATGCTTCGGGAGAAAATGCTATTATTACTTTCAATTCTTTAAAAATGAAATTGGCCATTATTTTAGGTGTGGCTCAAATGTGTTTTGGCCTAATCCTCTCGGCATTTAATCATATACATAAAAAGGACTATGTGGATCTACTATTGGTGTTTCTACCTCAACTGACTTTTCTCTTAAGCATTTTTGCCTATTTAGTATTTTTAATATTTTTCAAATGGTTGCAATTTGGTGGCCACACCAAAACACCCTACAACTCGGCCTGTGCTCCCAGCATATTAATTGTATTCATCAACATGTTGCTAATGAAAGGCCCCGAAGAGCCTCCGGTAGGTTGTGAAATTTGGATGTTTGACTTACAGCCTTATTTACAAATAGTTTTGCTTACCCTGGCCCTCATTTGTATACCGTTACTGTTGGCTGGTCGACCGGTTTATTTCATGATACAAGAGAAAAATTTACAAAAAATCAAAAATGAGGCTTTAAGGAAGACCAGGACTCTTAGTACCTTAACAAATATGAGAAAATCTTTAGTCTACAACGTGGAAAGTTCTTTACATCCGGTGAAATCGGAAATAGCTAAAAAGGAAGCGGCAGAGAGTAAAACAGATTTAAGTGAATTGTGGATACATTCGGGTAAAGATTTAAAGTTCTCTAAAACCTTCAATAATAACTTTCACCCTCTCTTTCAGGCATTCATTGCATCGAAAGCATATTGGGCTCAGTCTCCCACACTGCCTCCTATTTACGTTTGTGGGCTTTGTCATTGGCCCACGATCAACTATCGACAGTTTTATGGAATATGGTCTTAAAAATTGGTTTAACTGGTCAGCGTGGCTATTGGAATAGTTTGGTCTTGTATATGGTGTTCATTTTCTGGTCCATTTTAACGGTGGCCATATTAGTGGTCATGGAGGGTTTATCAGCATTTCTGCATACCTTGCGTCTACACTGGGTAGAATTTCAATCGAAATTTTATGCTGGCAGTGGTGAGGTCTTTCAGCCCTTTCGTTTTGAAAAAAGTTCACCTCATTATGAAGATTAAAAATTTGCTTAAAATATTCTTCAAACTTCAATTATTTTAAAAACGAAAATTATTTCTCTTTTAACCGCCTCTAAAATTGCCAACGTATTTTCCAAACACTTCTACTTAAAGAAAATTTCTTTGCTTTTACAAAAACAACAAAATTTTATATATAAAAGTATTCAAGGTCAATTTCTATAGATTTTTTTTCTTATTTTATTTTTATTTCTTTGTATAAGTTAATTTGTGTGTGTATCCACAAAAATTATATGATCATTACACGCAATTTTTAAACAAATAAAAATACAACGTAAATGGTGAAAGCAAATAAAGAAAAAAAAATTAAAAAAAAAAACAATTTCGCAATAATAACAACAAAGACTACAATTTAATAATTGCAATGCATTGTAAACGAACTAAAGAAAATGAATGGTTTGGAATGATTTCGAGATTCTAGAAAACTGGATCTTTGATACGGAATGCCACGACACTTAGTCTATAGTCTAGTCTATAGTCTAGTCTATAGTCTAGTCTATAGTCTAGTCTATAGTCTAGTCTATGGTCTAGTCTATAGTCTAGTCTATAGTCTAGTCTATAGTCTAGTCTATAGTCTAGTCTATAGTCTAGTCTATAGTCTAGTCTATAGTCTAGTCTATAGTCTAGTCTATAGTCTAGTCTATAGTCTAGTCTATAGTCTAGTCTATAGTCTAGTCTATAGTCTAGTCTATAGTCTAGTCTATAGTCTAGTCTATAGTCTAGTCTATAGTCTAGTCTATAGTCTAGTCTATAGTCTAGTCTATAGTCTAGTCTATAGTCTAGTCTATAGTCTAGTCTATAGTCTAGTCTATAGTCTAGTCTATAGTCTAGTCTATAGTCTAGTCTATAGTCTAGTCTATAGTCTAGTCTATAGTCTAGTCTATAGTCTAGTCTATAGTCTAGTCTATAGTCTAGTCTATAGTCTAGTCTATAGTCTAGTCTATAGTCTAGTCTATAGTCTAGTCTATAGTCTAGTCTATAGTCTAGTCTATAGTCTAGTCTATAGTCTAGTCTATAGTCTAGTCTATAGTCTATCTAAGTCTAGTCTATAGTCTAGTCTATAGTCTAGTCTATAGTCTAGTCTATAGTCTAGTCTATAGTAGTCTAGTCTATAGTCTAGTCTATAGTCTAGTCTATAGTCTAGTCTATAGTCTAGTCTATAGTCTAGTCTATAGTCTAGTCTATAGTCTAGTCTATAGTCTAGTCTATAGTCTAGTCTATAGTCTAGTCTATAGTCTAGTCTATAGTCTAGTCTATAGTCTAGTCTATAGTCTAGTCTATAGTCTAGTCTATAGTCTAGTCTATAGTCTAGTCTATAGTCTAGTCTATAGTCTAGTCTATAGTCTAGTCTATAGTCTAGTCTATAGTCTAGTCTATAGTCTAGTCTATAGTCTAGTCTATAGTCTAGTCTATAGTCTAGTCTATAGTCTAGTCTATAGTCTAGTCTATAGTCTAGTCTATAGTCTAGTCTATAGTCTAGTCTATAGTCTAGTCTATAGTCTAGTCTATAGTCTAGTCATAGTCTAGTCTATAGTCTAGTCTATAGTCTAGTCTATAGTCTATATAGTCTAGTCTATAGTCTAGTCTATAGTCTAGTCTATAGTCTAGTCTATAGTCTAGTCTATAGTCTAGTCTATAGTCTAGTCTATAGTCTAGTCTAGTCTAGTCTATAGTCTAGTCTATAGTCTAGTCTATAGTCTAGTCTATAGTCTAGTCTAGTCTATAGTCTAGTCTAGTCATAGTCTAGTCTAGTCTATAGTCTGGTCTAGTCTATAGTCTAGTCTAGTCTATAGTCTAGTCTAGTCTAGTCTCTAGTCTAGTCTAGTCTAGTCTATAGTCTAGTCTATAGTCTAGTCTATAGTCTAGTCTATAGTCTAGTCTATAGTCTAGTCTATAGTCTAGTCTATAGTCTAGTCTATAGTCTAGTCTATAGTCTAGTCTATAGTCTAGTCTATAGTCTAGTTATAGTCTAGTCTATAGTCTAGTCTATAGTCTAGTCTATAGTCTAGTCTATAGTCTAGTCTATAGTCTAGTCTATAGTCTAGTCTATAGTCTAGTCTATAGTCTAGTCTATAGTCTAGTCTATAGTCTAGTCTATAGTCTAGTCATAGTTAGTCTATAGTCTAGTCTATAGTCTAGTCTATAGTCTAGTCTATAGTTTAGTCTATAGTCTAGTCTATAGTTCTAGTCTATAGTCTAGTCTATAGTCTAGTCTATAGTCTAGTCTATAGTCTAGTCTATAGTCTAGTCTATAGTCTAGTCTATAGTCTAGTCTATAGTCTAGTCTATAGTCTAGTCTATAGTCTATCTATAGTCTAGTCTATAGTCTAGTCTATAGTAGTCTATAGGTCTAGTCTATAGTTCTAGTCTATAGTCTAGTCTATAGTCTAGTCTATAGTCTAGTCTATAGTCTAGTCTATAGTCTAGTCTATAGTCTAGTCTATAGTCTAGTCTATAGTCTAGTCTATAGTCTAGTCTATGGTCTAGTCTATAGTCTAGTCTATAGTCTAGTCTATAGTCTAGTCTATAGTCTAGTCTATAGTCTAGTCTATGGTCTAGTCTATAGTCTAGTCTATAGTCTAGTCTTAGTCTAGTCTATAGTCTAGTCTATAGTCTAGTCTATAGTCTAGTCTATAGTCTAGTCTATAGTCTAGTCTATAGTCTAGTCTATAGTCTAGTCTATAGTCTAGTCTATAGTCTAGTCTATAGTCTAGTCTATAGTCTAGTCTATAGTCTAGTCTATAGTCTAGTCTATAGTCTAGTCTATAGTCTAGTCTATAGTCTAGTCTATAGTCTAGTCTATAGTCTAGTCTATAGTCTAGTCTATAGTCTAGTCTATAGTCTAGTCTATAGTCTAGTCTATAGTCTAGTCTATAGTCTAGTCTATAGTCTAGTCTATAGTCTAGTCTATAGTCTAGTCTAATCTAGTCTATAGTCTAGTCTATAGTCTAGTCTATAGTCTAGTCTATAGTCTAGTCTATAGTCTAGTCTATAGTCTAGTCTATAGTCTAGTATAGTCTAGTCTATAGTCTAGTCTATAGTCTAGTCTATAGTCTAGTCTATAGTCTAGTCTATAGTCTAGTCTATAGTCTAGTCTATAGTCTAGTCTATAGTCTAGTCTATAGTCTAGTCTATAGTCTAGTCTATAGTCTAGTCTATAGTCTAGTCTATAGTCTAGTCTATAGTCTAGTCTATAGTCTAGTCTATAGTCTAGTCTATAGTCTAGTCTATAGTCTAGTCTATAGTCTAGTCTATAGTCTAGTCTATAGTCTAGTCTATAGTCTAGTCTATAGTCTAGTCTATAGTCTAGTCTATAGTCTAGTCTATAGTCTAGTCTATAGTCTAGTCTATAGTCTAGTCTATAGTCTAGTCTATAGTCTAGTCTATAGTCTAGTCTATAGTCTAGTCTATAGTCTAGTCTATAGTCTAGTCTATAGTCTAGTCTATAGTCTAGTCTAGTCTATAGTCTAGTCTATAGTCTAGTCTATAGTAGTCTATAGTCTAGTCTATAGTCTAGTCTATAGTCTATAGTCTAGTCATAGTCTAGTCTATAGTCTAGTCTATAGTCTAGTCTATAGTCTAGTCTATAGTCTAGTCTATAGTCTAGTCTATAGTCTAGTCTATAGTCTAGTCTATAGTCTAGTCTATAGTCTAGTCTATAGTCTAGTCTATAGTCTAGTCTACAGTCTAGTCTGTAGTCTAGTCTATAGTATAGTGTATAGTCTAGTCTATAGTCTAATCTATAGTCTAGTTTATAGTCTAGTCTATAGTCTAATCTATAGTCTAGTCTATAGTCTAGTCTATAGTCTAGTCTATGGTCTAGTACATAGTCTAGTCTATAGTCTAGTCTATAGTCTGGTCTCTAATCTATAGTATAGTCTAGTACATAGTCTAGTCTATAGTCTAGTCTATAGTCTGGTCTATAATCTATAGTATAGTCTAGTCTATAGTCTAGTCTATAGTCTAGTCTATAGTCTAGTCTATAGTCTAGTCTATAGTCTAGTCTATAGTCTAGTCTATAGTCTAGTCTATAGTCTAGTCTATAGTCTAGTCTATAGTCTAGTCTATAGTCTAGTCTATAGTCTAGTCTATAGTCTAGTCTATAGTCTAGTCTATAGTCTAGTCTATAGTCTAGTCTATAGTCTAGTCTATAGTCTAGTCTATAGTCTAGTCTATAGTCTAGTCTATAGTCTAGTCTATAGTCTAGTCTATAGTCTAGTCTATAGTCTAGTCTATAGTCTAGTCTATAGTCTAGTCTCTAGTCTAGTCTATAGTCTAGTCTATAGTCTAGTCTATAGTCTAGTCTATAGTCTAGTCTATAGTCTAGTCTATAGTCTAGTCTATAGTCTAGTCTATAGTCTAGTCTATAGTCTAGTCTAGTCTATAGTCTAGTCTATAGTCTAGTCTAGTCTATAGTCTAGTCTATAGTCTAGTCTATAGTCTAGTCTATAGTCTAGTCTATGGTCTAGTCTATAGTCTAGTCTATAGTCTAGTCAGTCTAGTCTATAGTCTAGTCTATAGTCTAGTCTATAGTCTAGTCTATGGTCTAGTCTATAGTCTAGTCTATAGTATAGTCCAAAAATTTTCTTTGTTTTCATCTTTTTTTAGTTCAGACCCATAGTGCTAATTTTATCTTTCAAAAAGTGCTTGTTCCACACAACTAATTGATTTACATAGGGACTCTCTAACATCTAATAATATTTTTTCTGGTTATAAAAACTAATTTTTACAAGTACATAGAACATTGTGTGTACCAGAGAATTTACATACATTCATACATTTATGTATTTGTTCAAACATTTTACACGAGTTTGCATTCTCTGTGGTACATAATGGGTTATTTATAGATAGCTATGCAATACGGCTGCTTGATTTTCTCACACATCTCATTCGTTACACACTGACTTATCGGGCATATCAGTTGGACGAGCTGAATAAACAAAAAAAAAAAAAAACAAAATATTGCTGTAATCACTATGGTGGGATAGTCAGTCTGTCAAAACGTTCAAGCATCAATAAGTTTATATGGCGGACTATTCATTCGTTGCAGGCGACCCAGAGAAGTATAAAAAATGAATAATAAATAAATGTGTGTAAATTTAAGAAGAAATATATGAAATTTGACCTGTTACTATCGGCCGAAAAGGATTGAGGAAAGGTATTCGGATAGACTAGGCTATGGATATATAGACTAGACTATAGACTAGACTATAGACTAGACTATAGACTAGACTATAGACTAGACTATAGACTAGACTATAGACTAGAGTATAGACTAGACTAAAGACTAGAATATAGACTAGACTATAGACTAGATTATAGACTAGACTATAGATTAAACTATATACCAAACTATAGACTAGACTCTAGACTAGACTCTAGACCAGACTATAGACTAGACTATAAACTAAACTATAGACTAGACTCTAGACTAGACTATAGACTAGAATATAGACTTGACTATAGACCTGACTATAGACTAGATTATAGACTAGAATGTAGACTAGACTTTGGACTAGGCTATGGACTAGACTATAGACTAGATTATAGTCTAGAAAATAGACTAGACTGTAGACTAGATTATAGACTAGATTATAGACTAGACTATAGACTAGACTATAGACTAGACCATAGACCAGATTATAGACTAGGCTATAGACAAGACTATAGACGAGACTATAGACTAGACTATAGACTAGACTATAGACTAGATTATAGTCTAGATTATAGACTAGATTATAGACTAGATTATAGACTAGATTATAGACTAGACTATAGACTACACTCTAGAGTAGACTTTAGACTAGACTATAGACTAGACTATAGGCTAGACTATAGACTAGACTATAGGGTAGACTATAGACTTGATCATAGAATAGACTATTCACTAAACTATAAACTACACTATAGACAAGACTATGGACTACACTATATACTATATTATAGGCTAGATTATAGACTAGACTATAGACCGGACAATAGTCTACTCTATAGTCTTGTCTAGACTGGACTATAGTGTAGACTATATTTTAGACTATAGAATAGACTATAGACTAGACTTTAGACTAAGCCATGGCTAAGACTATAGTATAGGCTATAGATAAGACTATAGCATAGACTATAGCATAGACTATAGAAAATACTATAGACTAGTCTATAGTCTTGTCTATAGACTAGTATATAGTCTTGTCTATAGACTAGACTATAGAATAGACTATAGATTAGTCTATTGTCTAGTCTAAGGACTATTATATAGTGTAGTCTATAGTCTAATCTATAGGCTAATTTATACTTTAGTCTATAGTCTAATCTATAGACAAGACAATAGACTGGATTATAGACCAGACTATAGACTAGTATATAGTCTATGCTATAGTCTGTAGTCTAGTCTATAGTCTTTAATCTATAGACTTTATACTCTAGTCTATAGTCTAGTCTACAGTCTAGTCTAGACAAGACTATAGAACTAGTCTATGGAATAGATTATAGACTACCCTATGGACTATACTATAGACTATACTTTCATTGAGTTTTCGTTGTCTATGTTACAAACCTTACATCTAATCAAATATACCCTCCATTTTATTTTAAATAAAGTATAAAAAGGCATCATTGAGAAGAAATAAAGTGAAGAAAATTAGTGAAAATTGGAAATATTTAAAAATAGAAAAATGCAATCACCAGAGCAACTGAGAGTCGTCTTTGTCGTCATCGTCCGTAGAAAATAGCATCCGTTCTGTTTCACTTCTACTATAAGTATTCATGTGTGTGTGTTTATTTTTATAGTCAAAGAATTTAAGTTCCAAATAAAATTTCTGCTGCTGTAAACCAAAAATACATATTGCTGTCTTCTACATTTATTTCTTTTTTTTTTTAATAGAAATTTTATTTTCGCAGTGGGATTAAATTAGGTGCATTATGGTAATTAAGAACACCATAAATGATGTGTGCGTAAATTAATTGCTATTTTGGTTTAGGTTTTCAGTAATTTTTAGCAAAATTTTATTTTGGGATTTGATTTTTTTCTTAAAAAGGAGGTTGATAAACTGGGAATATTGGCAATAATTGATTAAAGATTTATTTACAGTTTAAAGTATTCTGCTCAATATGCAACTTACCGTCTTTTATTTGTAAGATAAAGTAGTATCTGAAATAATAGACAACCCCCTAAAGGGTGCCTTTTTTCGTGTAAAAGACCTCTGTTAACTAGTGATTCTGCAAAAAAGAGAAAAAATTTATTAGATGCTTTTGATAAATTTTAAATAATTAAGTGTTGTATTTGATTTCTACAACTACTATTTAAAAAACAATTGCTAGCATACAACACTACAACTTTACGACATCTATTGTGAATAGCTTAGTTGCAAATATTTTAGTTATTTCAAGTTCATTGCAAAACGTTTATGTATTTATTTGAAAATATGTTCGTATATTTATTTGACCATGTTTTAATTAAATTTTTATATGTTATTTTGTTTTTTTCTTTTTTTAGTTAATTAAATAAATTTAAAAAATATAAATTGTTTTCAAATGACAAAGCAAACCATTTTGAAAATGTCTAACAATGCGTTGTCATTTTTTGGCTGTAATTCAAATAATTATTTCTTTTTTAAATTTCATTTTAGGGGTCAACTGTTGTCAATTAATGGCTTTTTTGTTGTTCTGTAACTGATTCTTATTAGTTTGTGTATAAGTATGTGCATTTCACCGGAAGTAATCAAAAGTGGCTACAAGTTCACAGAGTACATACATATTCTACTCTACATACATACAATACCCAGCCAAAACATGGCAATAACTCGTACTTTCTCAAGAACCTACTTATCAATGACTAGTACATTCTGCCTGCATTATATTGAAAGAGTCTAGTAATGACTTTCAAATATCTATATATGTAGGTAAGAACATACTTTTAAAATTGGTTATAGAAAATTTTCAGAGGATACCTATCAAAAAAATTCCTTATTTGTAGGTGATCCTAGTAAGTACTTAACTAAGTCCCTACTTGTAAGATAGCTTGTTAAGTACTAAAAATAACGACTTTAAAGGCTTTGTGTAAGTAAATCCTTACTTTTCAGTGTAAGTTTTTGCTGGGTATGTTAACATTGAAAAAGCTAATTACTTGATAAGAAATGTGTTAAATTTATGATAAAAAAAACATCATGACTAATAAACTAGTGTACTTATTGAATTGCTTACGGACTATTGACTAGTCTTAGGAGTAGTCTAAGCTAAAGCTAACTAATTTATTACTAAACTTCTAGTCTAGTCAATGGACTAAACCAGCAACTAGTTTTTGGGATAATTTATATATTGGTAGGTAGACAAGTCCTTAGATAAATCTATGAACTATGACAAATCAGTCAACTATAGTCTAGTCTATAGTCTAGTCTATAGTCTAGTCTATAGTCTAGTCTATAGTCTAGTCTATAGTCTAGTCTATAGTCTAGTCTATAGTCTAGTCTATAGTCTAGTCTATAGTCTAGTCTATAGTCTAGTCTATAGTCTAGTCTATAGTCTAGTCTATAGTCTAGTCTATAGTCTAGTCTATAGTCTAGTCTATATTCTAGTCTATAGTCTAGTCTATAGTCTAGTCTATAGTCTAGTCTATAGTCTAGTCTATAGTCTAGTCTATAGTCTAGTCTATAGTCTAGTCTATATTCTAGTCTATAGTCTAGTCTATAGTCTAGTCTATAGTCTAGTCTATAGTCTAGTCTATAGTCTAGTCTATAGTCTAGTCTATAGTCTAGTCTATAGTCGTCTATAGTCTAGTCTATAGTCTAGTCTATAGTCTAGTCTATAGTCTAGTCTATAGTCTAGTCTATAGTCTAGTCTATAGTCTAGTCTATAGTCTAGTCTATAGTCTAGTCTATAGTCTAGTCTATAGTCTAGTCTATAGTCTAGTCTATAGTCTAGTCTATAGTCTAGTCTATAGTCTAGTCTATAGTCTAGTCTATAGTCTATAGTCTAGTCTATAGTCTAGTCTATCGTCTAGTCTATAGTCTAGTCTATAGTCTAGTCTATAGTCTAGGTCTATAGTCTAGTCTATAGTCTAGTCTATAGTCTAGTCTAATAGTCTAGTCTATAGTCTAGTCTATAGTCTAGTCTATAGTCTAGTCCTATAGTCTATTCATAGTCTAGTCTATAGTCTAGTCTATAGTTCTAGTCTATATATCTAGTCTATAGTCTAGTCTATAGTCTAGTCTATAGTCTAGTCTATAGTCTAGTCTATAGTCTAGTCTATAGTCTAGTCTATAGGTCTAGTCTATAGTCTAGTCTATAGTCTAGTCTATAGTCTAGTCTATAGTCTAGTCTATAGTCTAGTCTATAGTCTAGTCTATAGTCTAGTCTATGTCTAGTCTATAGTCTAGTCTATAGTCTAGTCTATAGTCTAGTCTATAGTCTAGTCTATAGTCTAGTCTATAGTCTAGTCTATAGTCTAGTCTATAGTCTAGTCTATAGTCTAGTCTATAGTCTAGTCTATAGTCTAGTCTATAGTCTAGTCTATAGTCTAGTCTATAGTCTAGTCTATAGTCTAGTCTATAGTCTAGTCTATAGTCTAGTCTATAGTCTAGTCTATAGTCTAGTCTATAGCCTAGTCTATAGTCTAGTCTATAGCCTAGTCTATAGTCTAGTCTATAGTCTAGTCTATAGTCTAGTCTATAGCCTAGTCTATAGTCTAGTCTATAGCCTAGTCTATAGTCTAGTCTATAGTCTAGTCTATAGTCTAGTCTATAGTCTAGTCTATAGTCTAGTCTATAGTCTAGTCTATAGTCTAGTCTATAGTCTAGTCTATAGTCTAGTCTATAGTCTAGTCTATAGTCTAGTCTATAGTCTAGTCTATAGTCTAGTCTATAGTCTAGTCTATAGTCTAGTCTATAGTCTAGTCTATAGTCTAGTCTATAGTCTAGTCTATAGTCTAGTCTATAGTCTAGTCTATAGTCTAGTCTCTAGAGTCTAGTCTATAGTCTAGTCTATAGTCTAGGTCTATAGTCTAGTCTATAGTCTAGTCTATAGTCTAGTCTATAGTCTAGTCTATAGTCTAGTCTATAGTCTAGTCTATAGTCTAGTCTATAGTCTAGTCTATAGTTTAGTCTATAGTCTAGTCTATAGTCTAGTCAATAGTTAAGTCTATAGTCTAAGTCTATAGTCTAGTCAATAGTCTAGTCAATAGTCTAGTCTATAGTCTAGTCTATAGTCTAGTCTAGTTAGTCTATAGTCTAGTCTATAGTCTAGTCTATAGTCTAGTCTATAGTCTAAGTCTATAGTCTACTCTATAGTCTAGTCTATGGTCTAGTCTATAGTCTAGTCTATAGTCTAGTCTATAGTCTAGTCTATAGTCTAGTCCTATGGTCTAGTCTATAGTCTAGTCTATAGTCTAGTCTATAGTCTAGTCTATAGTCTAGTCTATAGTCCAGTCTATGTCTAGTCTATAGTCTAGTCTATAGTCTAGTCTATAGTCTAGTCTATGGTCTAGTCTATAGTCTAGTCTATAGTCTAGTCTATAGTCTAGTCTATGGTCTAGTCTATAGTCTAGTCTATAGTCTAGTCTATAGTCTAGTCTATGGTCTAGTCTATAGTTAGTCTATAGTCTAGTCTATAGTCTAGTCTATGGTCTAGTCTATAGTTAGTCTATCGTCTAGTCTATAGTCTAGTCTATAGTCTTAGTCTATAGTCTAGTCTATAGTCTAGTCTATAGTCTAGTCTATAGTCTAGTCTAGTCTAGTCTATAGTCTAGCTATAGTCTAGTCGTAGTCTAGTCTATAGTCTAGTCTATAGTCTAGTCTATAGTCTAGTCTATAGTCTAGTCTATAGTCTAGTCTATAGTCTAGTCTATAGTCTAGTCTATAGTCTAGTCTATAGTCTAGTCTATAGTCTAGTCTATAGTCTAGTCTATAGTCTAGTCTATAGTCTAGTCTATAGTCTAGTCTATAGTCTAGTCTATAGTCTAGTCTATAGTCTAGTCTATAGTCTAGTCTATAGTCTAGTCTATAGTCTAGTCTATAGTCTAGTCTATAGTCTAGTCTATAGTCTAGTCTATAGTCTAGTCTATAGTCTAGTCTATAGTCTAGTCTATAGTCTAGTCTATAGTCTAGTCTATAGTTCTAGTCTATAGTCTAGTCTATAGTCTAGTCTTAGTCTAGTCTATAGTCTAGTCTATGGTCTAGTACATAGTCTAGTCTATAGTCTAGTCTATAGTCTGGTCTCTAATCTATAGTATAGTCTAGTACATAGTCTAGGTCTATAGTCTAGTCTATAGTCTGGTCTATAATCTATAGTATAGTCTAGTCTATAGTCTAGTCTATAGTCTAGTCTATAGTCTAGTCTATAGTCTAGTCTATAGTCTAGTCTATAGACTAGTCTATAGTCTAGTCTATAGTCTAGTCTATAGTCTAGTCTATAGTCTAGTCTATAGTCTAGTTTATAGTCTAGTCTATAGTCTAATCTATAGTCTAGTCTATAGTCTAGTCTATAGTCTAGTCTATGGTCTAGTACATAGTCTAGTCTATAGTCTAGTCTATAGTCTGGTCTCTAATCTATAGTATAGTCTAGTACATAGTCTAGTCTATAGTCTAGTCTATAGTCTGGTCTATAATCTATAGTATAGTCTAGTCTATAGTCTAGTCTATAGTCTAGTCTATAGTCTAGTCTATAGTCTAGTCTATAGTCTAGTCTATAGTCTAGTCTATAGTCTAGTCTATAGTCTAGTCTATAGTCTAGTCTATAGTCTAGTCTATAGTCTAGTCTATAGTCTAGTCTATAGTCTAGTCTATAGTCTAGTCTAGTCTAGTCTATAGTCTAGTCTAGTCTAGTCTATAGTCTAGTCTATAGTCTAGTCTATAGTCTAGTCTATAGTCTAGTCTATAGTCTAGTCTATAGTCTAGTCTATAGTCTAGTCTATAGTCTAGTCTATAGTCTAGTCTATAGTCTAGTCTATAGTCTAGTCTATAGTCTAGTCTATAGTCTAGTCTATAGTCTAGTCTATAGTCTAGTCTATAGTCTAGTCTATAGTCTAGTCTATAGTCTAGTCTATAGTCTAGTCTATAGTCTAGTCTATAGTCTAGTCTATAGTCTAGTCTATAGTCTAGTCTATAGTCTAGTCTATAGTCTAGTCTATAGTCTAGTCTATAGTCTAGTCTATAGTCTAGTCTATAGTCTAGTCTATAGTCTAGTCTATAGTCTAGTCTATAGTCTAGTCTATAGTCTAGTCTATAGTCTAGTCTTAGCTAGTCTATGTCTAGTCTATAGTCTAGTCTATATCTAGTCTATAGTCTAGTCTAGTCTAGTCTAGTCTAGTCTATAGTCTAGTTTATAGTCTAGTCTATAGTCTAGTCTATAGTCTAGTCTATAGTCTAGTCTATAGTCTATAGTCTAGTCTATAGTCTAGTCTATAGTCTAGTCTATAGTCTAGTCTATAGTCTGGTCTATAGTCTAGTTTATAATCTAGTCTACGGTCTATATGTACTCACACATATAGGATCTTTTGTTTGTTCTTCAACGGATACTTTTTGATTGTTTTTTAATATGAAACACAGAATTAAACACGCATCGTCCCAAAATAGGGCACTTTCTGGTACTTTTTCGTTTTCCAACTGGTAATGTTTTGTGATAAAACAGGGTGTATAAAATTCGGCACAGCCTTATATATATAGAGAACTCTTATTTCTTTTCTTTAAATCCCTTTCTCATATTTTCCTTAAATAAGCACCTGCTTTAACTGCTACTTATAACAGACCTATAAATATAAGTATAACAAAAGAACTGCTGCTTTTGTTGCTGCTGGCGGGCGCAATTAATTGCCATAAATTAATTATGGCAAAAACATTACAACTGTTAAAATAATGTGAATGAAATACTACTCTGTATATAATATTTTTATATCTCTTAAGGTAAATAAGTTTTTCTTTTTATTTCGTGCCAATTTATATTTAATTTTCCTTTAATATTTTTAGTTTATGCATTTTAGATGGTGTATCCTATAAGTATGTCGACTATATGGTACCCTAAATAAGCTACTTATTGTCAATCTGTCTCCATCTGTATGTCTATAAAGGGAGTGAATGATTCGTTGCAGACTAACAAAACTTTTCTGTACTATTTTTAATATATATTTTTTTAACGATTTCTTTCAATTTCCCAGCATTGAAGACTTTACTCTCAAGTCAAAACAATAAACAAACTTTAACTACTACTACTACTACTTTACAGCCTGCCACTACTACAGCTGCTGCTGATGATGATGACTTGGACTCAGGACTAGTTAAATAAATGTTAATGGGTTCACTTAAATTTTAAGTTCATAACAATACCAAGAGTTTTACAGAAAACTGAAAAGAATTGTTGTTGAAATGTAGAACGAGTATGGGAATGGAAAAAGAAGACGAATAAGAAGAAGTTATTGAAATGAAACTGTAAATGAAATCAGAGCAACAATTTTCACAATTGTGAACACTCACAGCAATTATTCTTATTATAATTAAATGAAATTGTTTTAAGACAAACTTTTTGAAAACTAAATGATATAAAAATAATTAAATAAATAAACAAGTTTTTTTTTTTTCTTTTTAATAAAAAATGAATTAAAAGAAAAATGTACAATACAGATGTTTGTTTTAAAGACAACTTAATTAAATGGAAATATTTTTTCTTTGCTATTTTTTATTGAATTTTTTTAAAAATTCTCTAAAATTTCTTAATTTATTTATTAAAATTTTTATTAACAATAATATACTCTTTTGTTTTCTATGTATGTATGTATGTGTTTTGTGTCTATGTTTAAAGGCGACAGCTACTTTTTGTAGCAAGACCCACGCACCGCCACAATTTTAGTTTCACACATTTTCTTTTGTTTCTTTTGCATTTCACACCTTTTAGCGCTTTATTTATATATATATATTTATACTAATTCTTTTCTTTTTTTCTTATTTGTTTATAAACTTTTGTGTTGTTGTTTTTTTTATTATTTTTTTATAATTCTTCTTAAATTGAGTTGGTTTTTGTTAAATGTATCAATTTGTATGAACCAAGTCTATTTAAAAATATATAAACATTCATAGGTTTTCTTGAAAAAATATACTAAATATAAATGAGTATATTTACACCGCTAACAATGTCAACGGCCTTATAAATAAAAAGTAAATTTATGGAAAATCTTTAACAAAAACTAAATTTATTTTAAAATTTTTTATACAAACAAAAAAAGTTTATGAAAAAAATTCTTTAAAAAGGAAATTTATGGAAAATTTTCTATGAAAAGAAATTTAATGGGAAATTTTATATAAAAAGAGAAAATTTATAGAAAAAAAGTGAAATATAATGAAAACTTTTTTATGAAAAGAAAATTTATGGAAATTTTTCTATAAAAAGAAAATTTATGGAAAATGTTCTATAAAAAAATAAATTTTATGGAAAATTTTCTATAAAAAAAAGAAAATTTATGGAAAATTTTCTATAAAAAAAGAAAATTTATGGAAAATTTTCTATAAAAGAGAAAATTAATGGAAAATTTTCTATAAAAGAGAAAACTAATGGAAATTAATGTTTTTATACATTAATTTCCATTAGTTTTCTCTTTTATAGAAAATTTATGGAAATTAATGTATAAAAAGATAAAATCTATGGAAAATTTTCTATAAAAAAAGAAAATTTATGGAAAATTTTCTATCAAAAACAAAATTTATGGAAAATTTTCTATCAAAAAAAAAATTTATGGAAAATTTTCTAAAAAAAGGAAAATTTTCTCTAAAAAAGAAAATATATAGAAAATTTTCTATAAAAAATGAAAATCTATGAAAAA